>NW_026266516.1:0-25000 GCF_025860055.1 Xyrauchen texanus
TATGACTGAATTTTCATTTTTGTGTGAACCATCCCTTTACTTAAGTTATTTGCCTATAACGTTGACTCTCTCTGAAGAAAATTCAATTTTGCAAATATGCTTAACACTCACTTATGTATACATGAGGGACTTTTGTCCATTTCAAAATTAGCATTTCTTAAAAAAAGAATGGCCTGTAATTGGGCAAGATTCCATTACAGATGATTCAGCCAAATATGTGAGGAGGCTGCAGGGAGGCAGGATGCGAGGCAAGAGGGACTGCGTGGGAAGAGATAGCGTGGGGGACGGGAGACGTGTGAGCTTACCCAGTCTTTTACTTTAGGGCCACGATGCTTTTCTAAGGAACCTATTTAAAAAACGAAGGACAGAAAACACCCGCCCCCTCTGTAAGCATTGCCTACGTGAAAAGACTGAGAGATGAGAGTATCCTTGCTTTACTTTAGCCTACTGTTGGCATATGTACACCACCATTGCAGTGGACTGAGACGCATCACACGACGACGTACTGCTGAAAGTGAAGTAATTTTTGGTAGTAACGCGAATAACGTTGTGGTTTTGAAGTGGAAATCCTCTGTTCCGCAGTGGTGTGGCGCGAAAATGAGGAGGCGAAGCAGAGATGAGGACAGCTGACAAAAACTGCGTCACTCAGCAGACTGAAGTGGGCAACCCCCGTCCTTCCCAAAGGAATCACTAGCCTACTTCATATAAATAATAAAATAAACAAACAAACTGTCTCGCGTTATCATATAGAATAAAACAGTCGGGGCGCGAGAAACAAATAAAACGTCAAAGCGCATACACTTTTCTGTTTAGTCGTATTAAATTAACATATCCTTCTTCTAAACAGATCACCTGCATACTGCAGAGTCAAATAAATGCCATAAAAACGTGTCATTGTAATAACATAGCTTGATAGACAATTCTGAACACTGACAGAAGAAGAAAATGGTTGGGAATACATACCTTCAGGCTCCTGCGTATAGGTCTCTCGATGAAAGAAAGGTCCTGCAGGTCATCTATCTGTCCAAACAAACTGGCCTGACTCGGTGTCATTTTGGTGATAAACATCGGTCCTAAGTTTCTTCTGCGTAAATGTGTCAGACGCGAATGTCAAAGTACTGTCATTATTGCGGCTTCTTGACTCTGAATGACTGGCGGGATTTCTTTGATGAAGACAGGATGGTGCTCCCACGACAAACGCGTCCCCCTGGTTGCTAAGCTTGATCTTTCACTAATTGATTTGCGTGGTAGGGATATTCAGTTGTCTGTGCAGTTTCTAAACACGCTTTCAGGAGAGGCGCGTGCGCTGGCGGCTGAAAAACACGCAGCACATAGTGAGGGATTCCGGTGATTAAAGTGTTGACAACTTTCCGAGAAAAAGGTGAATTTGATGCGCATTTCCCGACTAGAGCAGTTGCTTGTGGTCAATGTATGCTGGTGATCATAATGAAATCCACAAGGCTGGGAAAACCACCCATATTTGGCTTTTTTTTTATTTTATATATATATATATTTTTTCATATAAAGCAGAGATCCTTAATCAAGATATTCCAAAATGGGCGTTAAATGTAAGATCACACTTGCATCAACAGCTAATGTGAGCTAAATTTGCATTTTAACCTGGACACACGTACCTGTTCACCCTTCACCTGCCACGGTTGACGTTAGCTCGCTAATAACACAACAAACTTGAAAAAAAAGAAAAAAGGGACTGTCGAAAACAACACCCCTCAATAAACACTTTTGCTTATTTAATTCTCATCTCGGTCCGAATAATCACCTTTTTCTACCCCAAAACGGTAAGCGGAGCATTTCACTAAGGTACATATTTTATATTTTAAAACCCTGTGTGGATATGCTAACAAGCAGTTATATTCAAACCACGCAAACGCACTGCACCAACTAAACTGGTCTCCATGGAGACAGCATGCCACAGCAGTTCAGAGCGGTTTGAGCGTCAGAGGGTCGATTTGAAGTTCGTCATCAGAATCGAATAAGATCTGGAACGCAGCTAAACTGAATGGTTTGTCTGTCATGTTGTAATTGATTACGTTTACTTAGACGTAATATTCTTAATATGGCTAATCCCGGGAAAATGTTCTGTGCGGAATAATCTAATTTTTGCCTTGTGCTCATTGTGTAAACGTGTAAAACCAGTGCCCACTATTAGCAGACATTTAAATACACATAATTAAAAAATAAATAAATAACTCTATAAATAAAAAAATAGACTACTCTAAAAAGCTAATTGTATAACCTTCCCTGCAATCCACTTATAATGTGTTTAAAGTGTTTTTTTATTTTTCATTTAATTTTCTTTTTTTTGCACCAAAACAGTCACTATTTAGTAATATATCATATTTTTCCATCCTGTCTCTGACCCTTTTTCTGAAAGCTCGTTTTGGTCTAAGCGTCTTTAAACATCAATGTAAACGCCCATTGTTATGATTGGCTAACATCGTGCAGCCCCTCGAATACACAGCTCGAATACACACATATGAAACTCAATCGGAAGAAAGTGAACCAATTAATAATTGCAAAATAAAAATAATTAAATAAAACAAAACTAAATATCAGGGTTCACACAAAACGCACACACATCACATTTTATATGAATAGAAGAAACTGTTCACTCAAGCACAGCTGCACATAAATCAGTCATGATATTTGAAATATTTGTGAATTAAGCTGGTTACTTAAAGGTGCACTAATTAATTTTTTCCTCATTAAAAAAGTTTAACTCCTAAAGACATGAATTGAAGTTTTGATATATATGCAGGAAATTATGACCACTCACATTAAAATGAAAGAATTCAATCATATCAGTAACCTTATAAAAAAAAAAAATATTCTACATGGAGAGGGTCTGCACACCTGGGCTGCCATGTTAGAATCACATGACCTGCTGAATACTACTCGCTTAATCTCAGTAACCGTCAGGTCCCTAAAGTAAAGTTAGTATTACTTTAGTAAATTCAAGGGTGGTGATGTAGAATACTGTGCCGAATTAAAATGTTTTCTGCTTCTCGCTGATTCTTGAAGAGCTGCGTGTTCAAGAGCTTGAGACTGGTCAACGAGTAAAAACGCACATCCTTTGCCTCGTGCTGCTCTGTCCACTGAGCCGTATCCATCTACAGAGCCATGCAGGTACATTAGCAGAGGTTTGCACATGCACTTTATGTAGAAATGTTATTTAGTCTGTGTAGTCTCATGTGGTTCTGTGTTAGTTGTTTTATGTAGCACCATGGTCCTGGAGGAACGTTGTCTCGTTTCACTGTGTACTGTACTAACTGTATATGGTTGAATGACAATAAAACCACTTGACTTGACTTGACTTGGGTGGCCCTTTTCCTCTTTGGCCCCGGAGAACACAACGGCTTTGTTTTTCAAAATCAATTTGAAATGTGGACTCATCGGACAAAAAAACATAGTTCCACTGTTCTACTTTCCATCTAAGATGAGACCGAGCCCAGAGAAGTCGGCAGCGCTTCTGGACAGTGTTGATGTATGGCCTCTGCTTTACATAGTAAAGGCTTAAAGGGGTCATGACATGAGAAACCAAATTTGCCTTGATCTTTTGGTATATAAGAGGTCTTTGTATCATTAAAACGTCCTGCAAGTTTAATATTTTAAGACGTCCTCCCCATTCTAAACGAATCATTTATTTAATCAAGCTCAAAATACAGCTTGTTCTGGATTCATGGTTAGAAGTGACGTGATGGTTAGAAGTGACGTACCAGCGTTTGCATATGACCGCCTCCAGCACAAGATAACTACGCTTTAAGCGCAAGACAACTACGCTCATTTCGTATCGCCGTGCGCCTCACAAGTGTTCAGTCGATGGACAACGAGCTCTGACAGAGACTACTTGTGCACAGGAAAATTACGACGCCACACAGATGTGCTGTTCCTGGCTGTGGTCAAACAAAACCTCTGAATAAGCTGCCGAAAGATCCAGACGTCAGGGAAAAATGGATGCAGTTTATTTTTTGCGGACGTCCCAGTCACGGCAGTGTTAACTTAAGCGTTTGTTCTGTACATTTTAAGGATGACTGTTTTGTGAACAAATCTCAATATGATGCTGGCTTTGCCAGAAAACTGTTGCTCAAAGATAAGTCCGTGCCGACTATTCTGGGAACAACAACGACGCTAAACTGTAAGTAATCTATTTTAAACTTTAAACTACTTTTTAAAGCGCAATTTCATTCATTATGAATAATCACAGTGTTTTTACTTAGTTTACTTGCATATTGTTCTGGCTGGGGCGTCAATAATTGATACATAGGCACTGACGTTAGCCAATCATAACAGTGGGCGTTAACACTTAAGTCTTAAATGGAAAACGCCTCCAAAACAGACTGTTTGAATCAGAGGATGAGAAACAGGGTGGGAAAAGGTCATAAATCTCTAGATTTTAAAAGTTTTTCTTAAAAAAAAAATATATTAATACTATAATTGCACCTAAGGGAACATAATAATACAATAAAAAAACCCATGTCATGACCCCTTTAACTTGCATCTGTGGATGCAGCGGTGAGTGGTGTTGACTAACAAAGGTTTACTTAAGTTATCCCAAGCCCATGTTCATGATATCCATTACAGATAAATGCTGTTTTTTAAGACAGGGATGTCTGAGGGATCAGATATCACGTGCATTCAGAAAAGTTTTTCGTCTTGTATCGTCTACGCACCGAGATTTGACCAGATTCCTTAAATCTTTTAACTATCTTGTGCACTGTAGAGGGTGAAATGCCCCAAATCCTTCCCATTTGTTTTTGGGAAAAAAAAGTGCTGGATTTTTTGCTGAAGCATCTGTTAGCAAATTAAGTCTCGAATGATCTTTGCGCTTGAAGGACCAGGCTGTTTTTAGAGGCTCCTTATATACTATGACATTATTGCATCACCTGGTTTACATCGCCTTGTTATTTCAACTCATCAAATTGTAGTTTTAAATTTCCCGTCTCAACATTTTTGGAGTGTGTTGCAATCATCTGATTTGGAATGACTGTACATTTTCAAAAAACAATAAAATGCACAAGGAAAAACATCATATAATGTGTAGTTGTAGTGCTTTCAATATAGCAAGGGGTGAATATAATTTACAAATTACTCCTTTTGTTTTTATTAACCTTTTCCATACTGTCCCAACTTTTTTGGAATTGGGTTTGTAGATGAATGTAAAACAGTTAAAGGATGGGCAAGGAGGAGGCGAGAACCGGCTTGTCAATATAAATAATAATTTAATGAAAACTCAAAAACACATAAACAAACATACATGACGGACATGCCCGTAATTCTCTCTCTCTCGAACAATCATCACCGGCCGCCTTTATCCCTCGCGCGCCTCATCAGGCCGATTGCGGACCGGGCGCGCGATATTCCGACCCGGCCCCGCCCCGCCCCCCTCCGCTCCACAATGAATCTCCCATAACAGGTGAGGCCCATCACTCTCCGCTTCACCTGTCTGACGTCTTACTGAGTGCCAGTGGCTGGGCAAAGGGTGCGACATTGTACAAGTGGGCACTGATGTCTTGCTGTAGAGGCAGTCTTTTGCTGACAGACTGGTCCTTTTGATGTCATAAAATCCACAACTTCCAAACTTGCTGTTTTTGCAGCTTGGTTTAAATAAATGCTCTTTTTCAGTTCTGAAACTTACAGTTTGTTTTTTGTTTTTTTGTGGAATGAACTCTTATATGTCAAAAGATAAAGGAAAATTTAATTCCTCGTGTTAAATGTTTGTGTATTTGTAATAGGCCTACTTCACTGATCAGCCACACACTCCATTGAAATGGTTTTTTTTTTTCAGTGGATTATTTGCTCTTACATGGATGAAATGAAAGTACAGATAGGACATAATATATCTGTTCATTCAGGTCAGTAAATAAGAAGCCAAATATTTTCAGGAAGAAAAAGGTGTAACTGTAATCCATGTAACAAACTGTTTGTTTTACTGTAACAATTTATGCGATAATAAACCTTACAATGTAAATGGAAATGCTTTAGCTATGAAAATAAAGGTTCAGAATAAATAAAAAAACAATCATAGAAAATTTTTAGTCATATAGATTTTTTTTAACTAATGTTGACATCAAATATAAAATTATTTTATTTTCGTTTTGAATGCAATATTAAATTTTATATCTAATATTAATTTACAAATGTATACAAGTTCTGTATTCGTAGGGTTTTTATAGCAAATGTATGATCAGGTCAGTGGAGAGTGAATAAAATCTAATATGTTGGAAATATTTTAACCAGTTGGTGGTGCCAATGTACCGATAGTGTTGAGGAACCAATGGGTTGATGAAGTCAGTTATTTTTATTATATTGAATTAATTTCTGATTGTCATATATTTATATGTATGACATTTCTTCAGTATATATTTTCTTCAGATTTGAAGAATCTGCTTGCACTGTTTTGAAGCTCCAAACTACAGCCACAGGGCTTCAGTTGAAAACATCTGAGTCATTAATTAGGCCAAGAGACCATCTCAGATGTATACAGCGTCATTGGAAAATACAGCTAGCTCATGCAATATTTCAAGACAGCTGCCTCTAAAAATAAGGTCACTCAAACACTAGACCTCATGAAGACTGTCAAGAAAGTGACATTTAAAATTTGTAAATAAAAAATTATTTAAAGCTGCATAGCCTGTAATATATTCAATTGTGATAATTACTATAGGATACATCAGGAGACATTGTGCAAATTTGTATAGTACAGTGTAGGAATGTCTATAGTGTACATGCAAAAAAATCTAATTTCACAGTTGCAGATGCAAATGTGCAAGAGGCAAAATTATTATATTTTCAAGACATGCTGCAGTACATTAGCAGCACACCTGTGCTTGTTCTGCATGTTACAACATGTTTAAATTGTTTCAGAAAATGTCTTAAACATATTTAATCACTGAATGAATTGCAGTATTGCTAAATTTGAACCTCTATTTATTATAGCCCATTCAGGGAAGCCTATTCAGGCTATATTTTCCAGTTTAATGGGAAAATACTCACATACACCCAAACTTAGTAAACCTTTTGTAATACTATGGTAGTAAACCTTTTATTATACTCTGGTAGATCTTCTCCTGCAGTTTCTTGGCCCACATGCAAAGATCACGCTACATTTAAACCAGACATGCTCTCGTAATCATGCTAGCTAAGCAAAGATATTAATAAAGTAATCAGTTTGTTTACCCCATGATATGAAATCAAGACCTATATGCAGACTCTTCATAAAGACAGCACACAGCAATAAAGCTCAGTCGAGAAGGAGGACTTCTTAAGATCAGAATTATCATTACAAACTTACACCGCCTTGCGGCCTCTCCTGCAGACTCCTATTGATATCCTTTGAAAGGTAGGTCAACTTCTTAAGCATTAGGATTAGAACTGTTTGGAGCTAGTTGTGTGAAATTGACCATCAAATGCATTTTTTCTGAATCAAGAAGTTACCCTTGTAGAGATATTTTCAAGTATTATTAACTGACTAATCAGTGCTACATTTGTTTGTGTTATAACAAGTATGACTTGTTGGTATTTTGACTGAGCACTTCACCATTCCAGGTGCAAAATGGCAGCTGCCAGACTGACAATGCCTGCCTCAAGGACAACAAATAATGACCTAGATGACTACAGTGCTTACACACACATGTCTCAAGAACAGCTGTTGCAGATAGCTATTGAACGAAGTCTAACTGATACCAATATGACTCCATGGCAGAATGGGCAATTCTATGCCCACACACAACCAACTGCCCCCTTAGCTACACGACAGCCACCATGCAACTCTAACCAAACAAACCCACCTGTTGCTGCCTCTGCCAACCCTCCCAGGTGATTTTTTTGAGGTGTCATACAGCACTACCACATGCTTCAAATAAACAAATAATTAGACAACTAAACCAATATTATTATTGAGTCTGAATGTAACTTTATTAAATGTCTTACTTTTAGTGAGAAATGTGTAAAAATCAACAGAGATACCATAAACCATATTATCAGTAAAGACAATGGAAAGATTATTGCCTGGACAGGGCAGAATGGACACCTACGGGTCACAGTGGAGCCTTTGAAGTGAGTGTCTGGAAAGATCTCATATACTGTATATATTTCCAAGGGGAAAAATTTTCATAGCTTTATTTGTAGCCAAGAATTTAAGGTACGTAGTTATTTATAAATTGTCTATCTAAAATAAACTTACTCTGATAAATATTCACTGGAGTAAAGCTCATCCACAAGACTTTTAAGACTCACTTTCATATTTGTTCTTTCAGTGATGTAGACCCTGTTCTCTCAGCCATTTTGAGAGGGGATGCAGAGGCTTTAAGAAACATTATTCATTCCAAATCTAAAACACTTGATGAACCCAATAAAGATGGCTGGATACTACTTCATGAGTCTGCGTACTATGGTCATGTTGAGTGCCTTAAGATTTTGCTCAAAGGTGAGAAATGAATCAATTCTGAATTATGTCCAGGCAAGACTCAAAAAGCACATTGACAAGAATCATATCCCACATAGTTCAGTATTGCATCTTTCCCACAGCCAGGCCAGATACAATCAACAAACGAACAAATAATAATCAGACGCCACTTCTTTTGGCTGTGAGTCGCAAAAACGTTTCTTGTGTCGAACATCTTTTAGAGGAAGGAGCTAATCCCAACATTGCAAATAACCAGAGGGAGACACCTCTGCACAAAGGTATGTATTTTGTTGTTTTGAGAAGTCCAACTGTAGCCTACAACTGCATGGAAAGAGGTCTGAATCATCACTTTGCTGATTTTTATAGCATGCGAGAAAGCAAGTGAAGAGATAGTGGGTCTTCTTTTGAGGTTTAGAGCTTCACTATCCACAACCTGTGCTCAAGGTGGGACTCCACTACATGAAGCTGTGAGAAACAAAAACATAGAGATTTGTAAGATGTTGCTACAAGCAGGGGCAAAGCTCTCAGTCAGAAATGTTTATGGCATTGACCCTCTGTTTGTGGCTGCTCAGTGTGGCGCAGCTGAGGTGCTTAACTTCTTAATTGTAAACGGTAAGTATCATTATGATTGTAAGATGAGAAAATAATTTCTAGTGATTACTATACATTTTAGTCTTGTGATTAAGCGATTAAGATCAGTTCCTTCTTTAGGAGGAAATATCAATACCCAGGCAAACGATGATGCCACCGCCTTGTTTGAGGCTTCTAAAAATGGTCATGTTGAAGCTGTTGAGATTCTCCTGTCAAGAAAAGCAGATATTAACAAACCCAACAAGACTGGATTACTTCCCATTCATGCTGCTGCAAAGAATGGTCATCAAAGGTTAGTGCTTCAGTTTAAAAGTTCATTTCATATTCAACTACTTGTATTATTCACCCAACAATAAAAATTCTGTCATCAGTTACTTGCCCACATGTCAGTCCAAGCCTATATTCTTTCCAGCATGGAAGACCAAAGTAAACATTTAGCAGAATGTTCACGCTGCTCTCCTGAATACAATAAAACAGGATGGGGACCAGATTCGGACAAGCTCCAAAATGGACGATAAAAGCTTCATAGAAGTCATCCATATGACTCATGCACAATATTACAAGTTTTCTGAAGACATATGGTTGCTTTGTGTGAGGAAACAGATTGACATATAAGTAATTATTTACTGAAAATCTTGCTTGACAGCCATGGTCAAAAATAACGTCTTTTGTATGGAAAAGATATGGACATTGCACTATGAACATCTTTTGTATTCTACGGAAGAAAGTCATATGGGTTTCGAAAGACATAAGAGTGAGTAAATGAAGACAGGATTTTCATTTTTGGGTGAACTATTCTGTTACTAAGGTAGGCTATTGTTTCTTCACTTACATATCTAGGTATTGATTTGTTTTTGAGGAATTAAATACTGTATCTCTATCTATTTCTCATCACCCTCAGCATTGTTTCCATCCTAATCCCTAAAACTAATATGGCAAAAGTAAGACGTTCTGGCATTAGTCCTATCCACTTTGCCGCAGAACGTAACAGAGATGATGTTCTAGAGACCTTGATTGAGACTGGATTTGATGTCAACGCCAGGCTGTCAGATGATTGGTCAAAGATGTATGAAGATCGTCGCAGCACAGCTCTGTACTCGGCTGTGGTAAATAGAAACACTGAAGCAGCTGCTATGCTATTAGAGGCCGGTGCCGACCCAAACCTGGACATTTTCAACCCCCTGCTAGTGGCTGTGAGGAAAGGATGTATGGAAATTGTGACCTTGCTGGTTAAGCATGGTGCCAATGTCAATGCACTGCTTCCAACTCATTCCACCAGCTTTCCAGCTGTTTTAGTTTTCTGCGTGAGGCACTTGGCAATGATTAAGTACCTAATGGACAATGGATGTGATGCACTATCATGTTTTAGCTGTCAATACGGCAGTAACACACATCCACCCATAAAGCTAAGAGGAAATGGGAGAGAATCAATTTATTATTTGAATGATGAACCATCAGACAACTGTGTACAGGTACATGTTTTATTTTAAAGGATGATGGTCTCTTTAGATTTTAATTTATTATTTTCTTCTAAATTAAATTAATTTATTTTATTTATTTAACAGTTTTGTGAGATAATCTCTGCTCCTTCAGCCTGTGGGTGGGTGGGACCCATCATAGATATGTTACTTGACTATGTTGGTAATGTTAAACTCTGCTCGAGAATAACTGAACACCTGGATAGCAACACAGATTGGGCCCATATTAAAGAAAGATCAGGTATGTCTACTGTTTATATCTCTTAAAGGAGTAGTTCGACCAAAAATGAGGTCTTTTGTCCATAAAATGTAAATCAGTAGTGCCCAAAACTTTCAAACTCCAAAAAGGATAAATGTTCACGTGAGAACTTCCTGTTGAATGAAGCACATGTCAGCTCTCGTCTGAACATACATAGAAGAGTTGGAAGAATTTTGGTAAAAAAAGGAATGATTTCCCACCCAAAGTGATTGTATCACTTTAGAAGACATTAATTAAACCTCTTGATTCGTATGAATTACTTTTATGCTGCCTTTTTGTCCTTTTCGGTGCTTTAAAGTTTTGGACCCCATTGACTTGCATTGTATAGACAAAGATACCTCATACAACCTTCTTTTTAAAAAAAATGTTTGTGTTCTTCCGTAAGGAAAAAAGTGAAGTGAGATTTAGATGGCATGAGGGTGAGTAAATGTTGAGAGAAATATCATTTTTGGGTGAACTATCCCTTTAAGCATTCTATTTGATCTCTTTATTTGCAGAATTGACAAATTACACTTAAGGCAGCTTAATTAGGTTTTAAACTTCAGAACTAAAAATGTAAAATGTTATAAGTAACCTGAACTCTTTCTATTTCAGTTCTTCCTTGTAGATTGATGCATCTGTGCAGACTCAAGATTCGTCAACGGATGGGAGTCCACAGACAGAGACTAATCAAAGCTCTTCCTCTACCAGGGAGACTAATCAAGTTTTTGAGATATGAACAAGAAACATTTAAGGATAACCTGTGATGAACAACATTCTTAATTATTATCAGAGCATGTTGCTTTGTATTCTTTTTTGTGTGTAATTCAATTTAGATAATCTTTTTTTTTAGATATCTGAAAATAGCTGCCAAATGCAAATTATTAGGTTTATAATGTTTGTAAAGGTAGTTATTCTCCATACACCATATAGAATTTAAAATAATATTCAAATGTATAATATGCACAACAATTTTATGTCAGCTTTTTAGAATATGTAATTTTATCTGTACATGCATAGCAAAATCTACATCCACACTGAGGCATTTTATAAGGTGACTACTTAAGTGTATTTTTTTCTGGTTAAGTGGATGATCTTAAGTGGATTTTTCTGGTTGCCGTAACACAAGGGAGTCAAAGTCCAGAACCTTCATTCTTGCTCTTCAAAAACTATGTAGCAAAAATACTGAAACATTACAAATATAATGTAATCCTTTAAAGAAAAGCATTAGGTAATTGAAGGAATTTTCTGCTTTAATGCTTTAAAGATGTACAGAGTACAATGAACTAAATTAGTTTTGTAAATTAGTCAACAATGATGTAACTTGTCTGCTTATACAGATAAATGTTGTACATCTTTGTGTATGGATTAGCATCAAGCATTATCAGTATTCCTGTGAATTTCCTGTGTGTTTTTTTCTTTGTTTGAGACTTTCTATGTGGTTTTGCATCAAAACAAAATTTGATTAGGTCTACTGAAAGGCAATCAGAGAGTTGCTCTCGCTGTGTGTGAGAGAGGGTGGGGATTGAGTTGCTTAACCAAAAGCACAGTTGTTATGTAGCTCAAATAAGCAGCATGGTAAAGTGAACCAGCCACAGTTACAAAACTAAACCTTAAATAAGAGGTAAAATTGTTCATTGGTAACTGAATGCTGAAGGTCTTGTGATATGTGTATGTTTAATGGCACTACTCACCTTGCAACATTCTAATCTCATACTGCTAACTCATGCAGCTAACTGTGGTGTAGATAAGCTCTATAATTAGCCAGCCATAATTCAAATGCTTATGCAAGACACATGTAAATATAGACTCTACCACTTTGACTTTTTGACTTTGATCTGAACTTCAACCTAAGATAATCATGTCCTTTTAGAAAATAAAACACATATTTAAAAAGAAAAATATTTTAGAAATATATCAAGCTGTGAAATGTTTTGTCATGTTTAAAAAATAAATAAATAAATGAATATGGAAACTGCTGGAGCTAAGAAAACGAAACAGTTAACAAAGGTAGAGTAGACTCAAGAAGTTTCTTTACAGCCCAAATATACCAAAGGTGTCTCCTTTTAGACCACTGGAAGACCTAATAATGAACAGCAAGGAGACACAACTGCAGTGCAAATCCACAGACCTTCTTAATGTACTTCACACAACCCTCTTGATTATTTGATAATGTTTGTCCAATATTCATTATCTTGCAATGGTACTAAAAAAAGACACTGTTATATCTGACCATTCAGAAAGTATGCAAGTTCATAACCTTGATCATATGTCCACATTACCTTAACACAACAGATTTGCCTATAAATAAATTATAAAAAAAAAAAGTTATTGACACAATGTTATTTCATGTCTTGTTTGTCTTGTAACCTTGGCTCGTCTGTAACCTGACACAACAAATGCAGTGTAACAGTTTAACCCTGTTAAGCAATAAAGGCTTCACTAAGAAAAACAATATGTTGCAAAAAAGACTAATGTAAAAAGGAAAGTGAAAAAAATCACCACCAATTCTTCAATTACTGAGGGAATCATCCCCAAATCAGTTTATTATGTGAATAAATCTAGTTCAACATTAGTTTTCTGCAATATTAGGTATTATATGATCAAATATTTCTGGATGCACTTTTCTGTGGTTGTTGTTGTTGTTGTTGTCATTGCACTATTGCTCTGTCCCACAGACCCTAGGTCTGCAACCACTCAAGAGCAGCCATAGCCAAGAGGTTAAAAAACTTGGCACAGTACATATCACATGTACTCTCCCAAAACATACTCTAAACAGTCGGGTGTGGGGCGACAGTTAAAGGCAGGGAGCTAAAGTGGTCTCCGTGCAAACAAGTGTCAAGTGTGCTACACTGAACATTAAGAAAAACTTTCAACTTTTGTTCAGGAAACCTGAATCAATTAAGAGAGAAAAAAGGGAAAAAACATTGTGAAAAACATTGGGTAAGTTTTTTTAAATTTTTTTATGGTGTGATAAGTGTTTAATAAGAAAGTGATCATAAAGTAACCGGATAAATCAGTACATTAATATTGTACAATTGTCATTCAGTCATGGTACTAAATCTAACTCTTTGATTAAAATTATTTGTTCCTTTATCATTCTGTGAAATTAAATGAAACGCACATTTTCTTCTTTGGTCTGCATTTCACAAAATCAATAATTGCATTCTACAGTGGAAATTGATGGGAAATAAGGTCACAGTGCATGAAGCTATGAATTTCAGAGTTCAATTTGTATATGCTGAATCATAAATAGGCCTGAATAGATACTAAACTTTGGGATCTTTCAATTAAACAATTGGCCGAGATATGCAGCTAAACTTATGACTTGCAAAACACAATTCAAATTGGCAATCACATAGTACAGCAATTTCATAAAATTGCTAAAATCATAATTTACCAAAAATATGTCTAAATTACCATCAAATCACAACACTCAAAGGCGAACTCACTGAAAAGTTACGTCTTATTCACGAACCACCCACAATCTAGTTTAACCAGGCATTAATGCAGAAATAGCACTGCATTGTAATATTTTCGAAAAACATGCCTCCTTTTTCATGTAAATTAGGCTCATAATAGATTACCCTGTGGCAGGGCGGAGGGCGGGGCCGGGTCGTGATTTCCCTTATCAGGCTAATCAAGCCTCTGAGAGGGATAAAGGCCGACTGCGGTATATGGTGCGGGAGAGAGAGATCGTTTACGGGCATGTCCGTCATGTGTGTGTTTTTGTCTTTTGTTTAAGTTTATCATTCAAATATTATTTACATTGCCAAGCCGGTTCTCGCCTTCTCCTTTCCACTGCGTTACATACACCTTATTCACAAAACACAGCACAATTTGTGCTATTACCATCCACAGAAAGTAGGCGGTAAATGATCAGTTGAACTTCACAGATCACATCGCAAAGCAGATTTGAACTGCACAAAATTAAAAGATGAGACCATTCCCACTATATCTGAGTATGCTACACAACTCCTTGTCCAGTTATTTAGATACTGGACTACTGCAATGCTCTTCTTGCAGGGTTTTTCCATGTACAATCAAACCTCTGCAACTGATCCAGAATGGGACGGCATGTTTGGTATTCATCTAAAAAAGACCAAGAGAGTGCACGTCATGCCTCTCTTAATCTCACTGCACTGGCTGCCAGTGGTTGCTCATGTCTAGTTGAATGCACTGATACTCACATATAGAATAGCTAATGGCTCTACACCCCTCTTTTAGTCGCTTTATAAGCACCATATGACAGATTCACTAAGAATGAATTGGACCCGCTAAAAGCAATGAACAGCATCACTTCAATCCAGACACCTGGATCACCTTTTAAACATGCAGAACACTCTTCAACATCATTTGATATATATTTGATTAATTACTGCTGAAATGATTGGTTGAAAATGTACACAAACATGTCTTTTAAAGAAAATTTATTTTACTGCCTACTTTCCTTTGGCAGTAATAGCGCAATGTAAATTGTGCAGGGCAAATTGCACAAAGATTTGTGAATGAAAAGCAACCTTTAATGAGCCTACAGAGAAAGGAGGAGTGTTTGTGTGGAAAGGAATGGCAATGACTAAATATAGCACTGATTGCACCTGCTAAACAGGTTAGTGAATAAGATGCCGGTATTTACGTTGAAATACCATGCGCAAATATGGCACAACTGTTTTGTAAATCTGTCCCTATGTGCCCTCCAGAAGCTTGCAATCAGCAGGTGAGTGGCGCCTTATGCTACCATCTCAGAGAGGCACAAAATCACTTCCCCTTCCCAATTGCACCAAGCAGCCGATTATCTCGCCACTTCTAAGAAACATCTAAAGATGCTTCGCTTCCATGACCACTTGACCCAATCCTACTAAAACTGACGATCCTCTTCTTATACAAAACAGGAAAAAAAATCTCAAATTATTCTTTCACTACTGTCTCTCACTTTCCTCTGTGCTTTTAATTCTCTGCACAAATGTGATACTTTGCATTGGAGCAATTTCATATTATTGCCTCCTTGGATGATAAGCTTTTGTTTTATTGCTTATTTGTAAGTCACTTTGGATAAAAGTGTCTGCTAAATGCATATCTGTAGATGACTATGTAAGCAATGCTACTGTATAACAGATGTTTGTCAGGCAGGTTTCTTTCATTATGTAATTGATTTGTTTTGATTGTCTTGATGCTCAGAATCCATCATGGCTGCTGCCAGAGTGTCTATGCCGGGTATCACAGGAACCAGTATGGAATTTGCTGACTACAGTCTCTATAGCAACCTGTCTGATGATGAGCTCTTACAGCTGGCAATTCAGCGCAGTCTTACTGATACCCATAGCTCTGTGTCTGGGACTGAAAACACCGAGCCTATTGTTGCTCTGAACAGGCCAGCATCATCACGGCCAGTTCCACCATTGCGTCTTCCTCAGCAGCACCAGCCTGCACCAACTGCATGCCCTGCCAATCCCCCCAGGTACAAAGTTACATTTAAATCTCACTAATATTGGGATTCATTCACAACAAATTGCATATTTGTGTATGTTTACAAGTTTATGTGCACAGAAAACTCTCACACAAAATTTCCATATTTGAGTAAAGCCAAGATTGCCTTTCACAAAACCAGCTGAAAAACAATAAACACATTTTGCATAGTCCTAGGTTATGCAGGACCTACAACAACAAATCAAGTGAGACTTATGGTGAGGTCACTTTGTTCTTAAATTGGTGAGTGCATATCTGTAAAATATCTGCACACATTTTCAACTTGTTTCACCTTTAAATTGACATACTTTTCTTTCAACAGATATTTATTTTATATATGTAATCCAGAAAATAAAAATATATTTTGTCTATGAGGATGCAGGGTGATTTCCTTGAGCAGTAATTTTTCAATGTAAAAAATATGAAAACATGCATTTGATAAGATCAAAACAAGCATTTTAATGTATTGCCATGTGAAATTTCCAGTCATGCTTTGATGATGCAGCTCACAGGGAGGATCACAATATCACTTACAGATGCATAGCAACTTCTCAGATGGCAGACACAACTGCTTCACACCTGTTCCTCTTCATTCAATGGCAAAATACAACATTAGAAAGTGGTCCAAGTGGAGTACTGCAAGAAGTTCACATGTCATAATGTATAAAAATAGAGACACTATCCTTTACTGTGCCCCAATTCACTTCTTTGGATTCCCCCTGTAATCTGACATTAAGAGGCTTAAACTCTTCCTGTAGACATACTGATTCCTGATGCCCTTGGACCCATTATTAGAAGTCAGAAATTAACTAATATATTCACCAACCACTTTATTATGTACACCTGTACATCTACATATTCATGTGATTATCTAATCAGCCAATTGTGTGTCAGCACTTCTTCAGTTAATATTCACATCAACCATCAGAATGGGGAAACATTATCTCAGTAATTTCGACAGTGGCATGATTTTTGGTGTTAGATGGACTGGTTTTAGCATTTCTGTAACTGCTGATCCCTTGGGATTTTTACACACAACAGTCTCTAGAGTTTACTCAGAATGGTGGTAAAAAACAAAAAACATCCAGTGAGCGGCCGTTCTACAGACAGAAATGCCTTATTGATGAGAGAGGTCACAGACTGGTTTGAGCTGACAGAAAGGCTACGGTAACTCAGATAAGCACTCTGTACAATAGTAGTGAGTATAACAGCATCTCAGAATGAACATGTCAATCCTTGAGGCGAATGGCAAAAACAGCTGAAGAACACGTCGGGTTCCACTTCTTTCAGCCAAGAACAGACAGCTGAGGCTGCAGAAGAACTGCCGCTCACTGAATGTTTTTTTGTTTTTGGCACCATTCGGAGTAATCTCAGCAGTTACAGAAATAATCAAACTAGCCTATCTGGTACCAAAAATTATGTCCCAGTTGAAGTCACTGAGGCCAAATTTTTCCCCCCATTCTTATGATCGATATGAACATTATCTGAAGATCCTGACCCGTATATGCATGATTTTATGCATTGCACTGCTGTCACACGACTGACTAATTTGATAATCGCATGAATAAATAGGTGTATAGGTGTCCCTAATATAGTGGTCGGTGAGTGTACATACACATATATTTAAATATATACTGTAGTCATGTCCCCCTGAAGTTGATTTCCAACTTTAAAAATAAACAAAAATCAAACACTGTGTGGCATTGTTTTGTCAAATACTTTAATCAGTTCATTGAGATAACTGTAAATGCTTTCACACATGGAATAAATCATCAAAGAACATTAGCTCTTGTATGATGCTGCATCTATGCGGCTAGGTGTCCATGCAACATCAAGTATTTTTTTATTTGAATAGCGCTTTTCACAATTCAAATGGTTTCAAAGCAGCTTTACAAGAATGGAGCTGTAATGTCTACAATGTTTTTTTGTCATCATTGTGCGGTTTGATGAAAAACGTGATTGTAGATTAAGCCTTCAAAAAATATATAAGGCGACTGTGTTAAGGAACACAAAACTCCATAAAATGTTAGTTAACTGAGAAAAATAACCTCACGGGACACCAGGCTCACAGGAGGGCCATTTCCCCTCTTGGAAAACAGCATGAATATAATGGCAATATAAATTAACAATGTGTAATATTTCCTTTTGTTGTTTGGCTGACGAAGTCTTTAGTTGGCAATTAAATTATTGTCTATGTATTCGATTTTAAAGGGTAACTAAACCCTAAACCAACTTTTTTTAGTTAATGATCAGTAAGAATGGGGCTTTTATAGTACTGGTCTGTTAAGAATGAGGCAGCGAGGAGAGAGGATCTAAATGCAGTTATCTTTATTGACTAGAATACAGGCAAAACACAAAGGAAAGCCCACAATGGGGAAACAAAACATAAACTAAAACAATAGGGCAGGAGGACACATACCAGGCTACAACATACAACGATCGACAAGGAGTGAACAAGAAACAGGGCTTAAATACACAAGGACAGGATAATACAAATGATGAACAGGTGTGAACAATGACACAAAATGGCAGTGATGACGGCAGGTGGATTGTGGGAAATGTAGTTCGGACAAAGACAAGTGAAACCAGGGCAGACAACAAGGGAATTGTGACATGGTCATTGATTCAAGTAATTTTTTTGACATTTGTGTATAAAGTGTTTTAATTCTACAATATATGGTGTAAAACGTCTGAGTGCTGCCCTCTTCAGGTTGAACGGTGGCTACTGCAGTTGAATTTTCCTATTGGCTGTTTGCGGTACTTCGTGACGTAACCGGTGACAGCTGACGTAAGCAGGTTCCAGCTCACCACGCCCTTGGTACGAGCTACCAGGCCCATGGCAGTATAAAAACCATCTCGTTTCGTCAAAACCACTGTAGCGAGTCAGGAGTTGGAATTGCGAGTATTGAAAACGATCAGGATAGAGTATTTTAGCATCTATTTAGCATAGCATTTATATAGTTATTTAGATTATTTTGTGTAGCCTAGGTAGTTAATTAGCATATTTGTTAGTGTAGTATTGTTAGAAGCATAGTTAGTTAGTAGCATAGTATTGCATCAGTTAGGATAGCTTCAAGTTAGCGTAGATTATCTGTATTTAGTACAGTGGTCAGGATGGTACGTAGGTGTAGTGTTTCTGGTTGCAACAGCACTGCTGGACTGTATAGCTTTCCAGCAGACTTGGAAATTAGGCGCCAGTGGTTGCATGTCCTTGGCCTGGAAGACCGCGAGTTCCCGCCTAGAGCTGGAGGAGTGTGCATACTGCATTTTACGCGGGATTGCTTCTCCAACGCAATGGAGGTGGAAATGGGCTTCTCCAAACAGCTCACGCTGAAAAGCGACGCAGTGCCAAACGCTGCTCCTCCTGCATGGACTCCACCACCGCAGCGGCGTCTTGAGGTGAGTGATCATATATATTTGAATCACAATTTATGGTTAGGCTAAAGTTAATCCTCTGGGGTCGACAAACGCGCATTTGCGATGCGGGAGTGTTAAACGTATTGCACCCTTATACATAGTATTACGGTATTGACTACCTGTATAGTTTTATTTGGAGGTATACGGCCCTGTGTCCACAGACAATTCACCCTCCTCCACTTCAGATGAAGGTGGGGGAGAAAGGTCCTCGACTTCAAAAGACCGCTCCGTGGCAAAGCTACTTGCGTCACTCCAGTCACTCTCCATTTTAGAGTCTGACAGCAGCTGTCAATTAATCTGTCACTACGGGTCTCAGGTGCACGCCCCCCCCCCCGCTCAGCCCCGCCCTCGGTTCGTCCCCTCTATCCCCGCTGGGGTCTTCCCACTTTTCGAGCATTTTTCAAATATTGCTAGTGGGTGGAGTCAGACTCTGAGCAGGGGTTTAGTTACCCTTTAAGAGAGTGTATTCCATCCTATGACCAAGATGATGCAGGCAAAGGTCAGTGAGGGGGCATCTCAGTCTGTCTAAAAGCTTGTGATAGTTCATATCCGGTGAGGGCCAAGTTCAAGGTTCAGGCAGTGAAAAAATGTTTAATCCCCTGGCAGATCGGTGGCCCTTAGCAACTTTCTTAGTTTGCCTATAGAGAGGACCAGCACTGGGTACAGGCTGCAGTTAGTAGTCATCACTCGATGCATATCGGGGGGAGTGGGACATCGTGCCGGACTGAAGCAGGATCTGGCAGGCTCTGGTATATATTAGGATATGTATCCCGAGGTTAAGACATAAAAACAAATTGAATAATGTTGGTGTAGATGTTATTCACTTTAAATGGATAGTTCACCAAAAAAAGAAAATAGTCTCATCATTTACTCACACTCATGCCATCCCAGATGTGTATGACTTTGTTAGTTCTGCTGAACATAAACAAAGATTTTTAGAAGAATATCTGGGTTCTGTAGGTCCATATGATGCAAGTGAATGGTGACCAGAACTCTAAATTCTCCAAAAAGAAGATGAAGTCAGCATAAAAGTAATCCATAAGACTCCAGTTGTTTAAACAATGTTAAAGCTCTTTTCCTTGTCAATTTATCTAAATAAAATATATGCAGACCTGGCAGCTTTTAGCCTGTCTGTAGCTAGAGAATCTATCCTTACATGCACTGCAAAACACCTCTTCTTTTGTACTTTTCCCCTCATGTTCCATTTTCCGAGCTGCTCACTTATGATAGAACATGATAGTGATCATTGTACCATGGTGAAGGGCTTTTCTCTTTAACCTTCTTTAATCAAAGGGGGGTGACACTATATACAGCGCTAGAAAAGATCCATATTTTCCGTAAATACATAAAGTTCTCCTTAACTGTTTGGCTTATTGAATATTTGAGACAGATCTGGAAGATTATTAGTGAAGCTATCTTCAGTGGTCAAAAGAATAGTTCTACCTGATCGCTAGCACAGCATAGATTGAGTGACCTTAGCCAAGCACAACATGCAAGAGATATGGACTCTATAGTAACTACTAGAAAATCAGCAAATTCTCGACAGAGATTTTTGTTTATATCAGACGATATCACATTAAGCACTATCACTTCAAAATAATTAAACTTGTGTCCTGACCTCTGAGTAACACAAAGAACATCACTGCAAATTGTAGGCTTATGTTTATAACAATAACATAGGGGACTCATTAAGACTAATATATTCATCAGATTTAAGATTTTTGTCAAAAAGAGTGAATCCAAACTATGATCTGTAATAATTTCATTAACAGTTAGTGCTTTGTAGCCCTATCTATTCAAGATGTTTAACTTTTCTAGTCTGGCATCAATCAAATCTAAATTACTAAATGATGGTTTTATGTTTTGTAGACAGTTTCTATATAATATCTACGTGATAGGGTCTCAATGTGTTGTGGTTTATGTGACATGTGTGACATCTCAAGGCAGATGTTTGGTTAAGCAAGTCTGTCTGCTTCCTGACCTGCGCCAGACAAATGCCAACACTATTAAGACTGTGAGCCAAATTACTAAAGAAGAGAGCAGCACCTCCCCTGAAGGGATAGAGTCAGTCTCTTTTTAGCAGGTCAGGTCTACCCCAAAACCATGTCCAATTGTCTACAAATCCTATGCTATTCTCCGGACACCACTCTAGCCATTGAGTAACATTAATCTACTATAAATCTCATCACTGTGACGATCAGGGAGGAGGTCAGAGTTTATTACATTATCTGACATCATTTTTGCAAGTTCACACTCCTCTTTAACGTTATCTTTAGTGATCTCCAACTGACTAAGCTGGACATCACTATTGGCGATGTGAATAACAATCTAGAAAATCTGCATTAAGCTTTAGCCAGCACTTGTAAATTTGATCTGATGTCAGGCCCTCTGGCTGCTGACAAACATTCAATAATAGTGGTTGGAGTCTCCTTAAAATAGAATCACCTATAACCAGGGCGCTTTCAACAGGCTTCTCAGTGGGTGCACCACTTAGTGGGGAGAATCAATTGAAAATCATAACAGCAACGAGAATGTGGTGTTGCTTTTCTGTGCAAGTATGCCATTGAAACATCAACCAACTGCCCTGCTGCGGGGGCTCTACAGCCAAAACCGAAGTGTGTGTGTTGCTTGCTGTACTACCTGCATCCGAAATAATCTCTAACAGCTTCTCTTTCTCACTGACCTCCACTAGCATTCAGAGGAGTGTCTCTAACTCATTAATCTTCTCACTGCTGATGGATGAAGCTATAGTAAGCATGTGGCTTGCAGTACAAGTAGTGATAATGTGTGCTGATGCCATGAATTACCACAGTTGTTTGTTGTTGTGGTGGTGGTTTCTGAGCAGTGGGGGTTTGAGATTGATGCAATAATCCATGTAAAATCGCAGAATGCACAGTTGAATTGCAATAAAAGTTTAAAAAGCGGAAAAACGGATGCACAATTAAAGATTAAAATGCTGAAAATAGAAAAATAAGCAATGCTAAGCAGGCCACAAACACAACTCGAGCAACATGACAGCAGCAACAATACATACACAAAATATTACTGAGTGCACCTAAATAACATTGGTCAGTTTTGAAAATGAGTTGGAGCAGATGAAAACTAGAAAAAAGGTTGAAGCAATTCCCTAACAGATGTCCCATCCCCTTTCAATGGTGAAATGATTCCAGTGATGGTGCAATCACTTGAAAATTAATGAAGCATAAAATGAATACTCATAATTTAAACATGTTTTTTTTTTCTCCAAAAGAGAATTAATAAATCCAGAGGCTGTGATCTCAGAGAGTCACTTCATTACTGGCAATGGCAAGCGAATGATGGCATACCGAAGATATGATGGCTCTATGCAGGTCACACCTGAGCCTGAAGAGTGAGTAGTGTAATCTCCCAAAACTCCCAATTTGTCACATGAACACACAAAAAAAGGTTGTTGCATACCAGAGGTATATTTAACATCCTCTCACCTACAACACTTAATTCATCAAAATAAAAATGGTTTCTTCTGTAGGGGGATAGAGCCAATTGTTAAGGCCATTTGGGATGGAGATGTTGGAACAGTGAGACTATTGGTTAAGAAACCTGAGTGCAGCCTCCTTACACCAAATAAATATGGATGGATTCCTTTGCATGAGGCGGCATATTATGGACAAGATCAATGTATTAAAATTCTCCTGAGAGGTAGAGTACTATTCCTGCTCATTTAAGAATTACTCTTTTGCATATAATTTAGCCAAACTCTGAAAAAGGCTGACAGCCAAAACGTTGGTAAGAAAAATAAGAGCCTATATTTTGAGTTGTGCAGTTATATTCTCTCTCACTTCTTCAAAAAATGTAGCCCAACTCTTACATTGCTCTTGCATTGTTAATGAACCCCATTCTCATAGCTCAACCTGGGATGATTAATCGGCGCACTCTAAAGGAACAGACTGCTTTAATGTTTGCTGTGGCCAGGAATCATTGTGAATGTGCAGAGATTCTACTTGAGAATGGGGCTGACCCTGATATTGCCAATAATGACAAGGAAACTCCCCTTTACAGAGGTACCACTATTCATTTATCAATCACATTGATCCAAAATTACTTACAGAACCCTTATTACAGGGGCAACCTTAGGTTACAGGGAGAATTCAACAAAAAATTAAAACTGTGATGTAATTTTACTCATGTTGTTCCAAACCCATATGACTTTCTTTTTTGTATTTAAGTCTCAGTCACATTTGAGTTCTCCATACAATGAAATTAAATGGTGACTGTAGTAAATAATGACCGAATTTACATTTTTGGGTTAACTATCCTTTTAACCAAGGGCACAATAGTGAAAGCTTATAAAAACCTGGATAACCAAACCAGGTCTTTAACCACAGCAATGCATTTTATATAAATTCTTATTAAAAAAAATGTCCTTCTGTGGTGTGATGGTAATGTTATAAATTCTATATACTGTATATCTCTAGCTTGTGAGAAGGAGAACACAGCAATGGTTGTCATGCTATTGAACTATGGTGCCTCTGTGAATAAGAGCTGTATTCAAGGCTGGACTGCTCTGCATGAGGCTGTGTGCAGAAACAATCTGGAAATCTGTGAGATTCTGGTTAAAGCTGGAGCCAAAGTTGGCACACCCAATATGTATGGAATCACTCCTATCTTTGTGGCAGCCCAAAGTGGAAAAGTGGACGCACTTCGCTTTCTTTTAAAAAATGGTAAAAAAACAAAAGTTAATTCTAATGGTTTGCATGCAGGGTTGTCTTTGAGTTAAACCTCGATCTCATGATCAACAAAATCCCTCTGGCCATCAATTGTGGCTTTACGTGTGATATTTGGCACTGCTAAAAATGGGCTAGTCCTGTATTTAATTTCTCCATCAGGTGCAGATCTGAACAGCCAGGCTGCAGATGGGGCCACAGCACTGTATGAGGCCTGTAAGAATGGCCATGAGGATATTGTAGAGTTCCTGCTTTCTCAAAACGCAGATGCCAACAAGCCTGGAAAAACAGGACTGTTGCCAATCCATATTGCAGCCCAGCGTGGCAATGATGGGTATGTAGAATTGAATGATCCATTTGTAAATAAAGGTGATACAGGAGATTTTGGGAGAAATTTGTAATGTTCTCAAATCAAGTTTTTTAAAAAAATTTATTAATATGCAGAGGACATTGGTTCTTAAGAGTTTAGGTTTAGTAAATCTCATGATCTTGCATTAATTTTCAGCAAAGACCTCCTCACTTACGGGTGTACCCACAAAAATGTCAGGGAAACTAAGTAAGTCTCAATGGCTGTTTAAAACCTTGCTGTGGCAACAGGGTGTATCTGTAACCTTAACTCAAGAAGCTTGACTTTGTAACAACCAGTAGTAGGAGCAAAATAAAAAAAAAAAAAAAAAAGAAT
>NW_026266517.1:0-25000 GCF_025860055.1 Xyrauchen texanus
GACTCTCCAAGGCATAAACATTTGCAACCTCTAAAATAATCATGAACATCCAATTAAATAAATTTAAAGACATCCTACAGTGTGGGAAAGAGTAAGCCTTACGATACCTTAAATGTGTTTATATCCTCATGGTGAACATAGATAAAACTAATTTTTAATTAATAAAATTCTTTTTTTTTTAAACTAATTTATGTTATTTTTTAAGGTTAATTTCAAAAATTTAATTATTATACATTTTTTCATTTCTTATTTAATTTAACTTCTATCAAAGCTTAGTTATTGCTGTTTGCCTGAAAGAACACTACAGGTTCGGATGTCTTACGCATGATTTACACATGACACATCATGTAAACTCAGTTTTCTCACTTTGTCAGGTTTTTAAGATAGGCTGATTTTTTGGAGTTATCAACGTATTGCTGTGTATTTAAACGGGCTCTGTCATAAACGCGGAGAATTGTTTCAACTCTTTTGTAAATGCGGTTTTCTTGTTCTGTCAGATTTTTTTTTAATGCTAATTTTGGGGAGTTATCAGCATATAAGTGTTTATGTAAGCAGCCTCAGTGTCTCTTTTGGTTTCTCCACAAACAGGAAGTTCTCTGAGGTCTAATGTATATATTATTATTAGGGATGCCGATTTAACGCGTTAATTCAGTGCAATTAATTTGACTAAAAATAACGCGTTAACATTTTTTATTTATTAATCGCAATGCCCCCGGACCCTAATATGGAAGATTCCTGAGAAATGCAAGCTTGTAGTACCACCTGTTTACTCCAGAGGGCAGTACGTGTAATTTCAGCTGTGTGGGCAACTCGATGTTTATACAGTGAAGAAAAACAACCTTTAGCAGACACACAACACAAACATGCGTTATGTTCTTGCATTCAAAACAGTTGATGGAGCGCAAATCCGAACTAAGGGATCTCAATATGTGTTCTAAGTACTAAACAATATTTAACTTGACACAGTGACCTAAAAATGTTATGTTTATGACGCAACGCATCCAAGACGCTACAAAAGCATGTCTGACGCAGGTGTTCATTGACGGGTCCTTAAACAAGCCCTCATAATAAATCTCCAACTGATTGATAAATTCACTTGTGAAATGGATTGCTGTGAACTGTATGCCAATGATTGGTTTATGATCAATAATATGGTAGTAAACAATACATTGTCAACACATCTGATTAAAGGAGCAGATAAAAGGAAGATTAAAGTGCAGAGAGCGGTACAGCCAGCCACCTGTGTCTTCTGTAAACTGTCAGTATGGCCTGTGGTATTGTCTTTCATGTTACACTTTCTATTCAGCACATCCCTTTAAATGACAAAAGAATTTCCTAAAAGAGTATATTTCCTCTAAAAGAGTTTACACATTGGCGTTGAACGTCTTTTTAAAGACATGTCTTTTTCAAGATGCCTTTCCGCCTTTGAGTAGTTCTTGGATGCGGTAGATATCTCTCCGCTTCTGACGGTCATATATGCTGCCTCACGTGTATGGGCTGCGATCACACTGAGGCAGCGTTTATGAATGGTTCATGTTCTGGCAGCGTTGCGGTCACGGCATTCCTTCCTTAAAGGGAATGCCACTCCAGCCACCCCCAGCATCGCGCCTTCTACCCACGGGATTGAGGCCGACTTGGCTGGTGATGGAGGCGATTTGGGGAGGTTTCACCAGGTAAATCCCCGCAACCACCCGCCCCTGCACGCGCGTTTACTTCCATTCGGGCTCGATGTGAGACCAGCTCGCTCCACGGCCAGTTCGTGGTCTCCTTCAGACCTCCCAAGCTGGATGAGAATATTAACACTACATCGGAGAGCGACGCGACGTCTGACGCTGAGGACTTGACTGTGCTGCCACCTTCGACTGGGTCTGCTCGCCCACTCTGAGACCAAGGCACAGATGTCTGGCAAGCTTGCCTGGGCCGCCAAGAGCGTTGGGCTGGACCGGAACTTCCCACCACCCCCCCAGCCCTCACGGTTAGACGACTGGTTCCTCGGGTCAGGGCGCCGCTCACAGCCATGCCCCCCCTTGGTTCCTTTCTTCCTGGAAGTGCATGACGAGCTGACGAAGTCTTGGAGGGCACCTTTTACTGCCTTAAACCGACGGCGGGGCAGTCCACTGGTACATGGAGGTCCCCCAAGTAGACAAAGAGGTTTTGGTAAGCCTTTGCCTGCAAAACGCAGCCACCTGGAAGGATAACCCAGTACTCCCCTCCGAGGCCTGTAGGACGATGTCGTTCCTGGCGTCCAAAGCCTACAGCGCCACCAGATGGGCCACTTACATGCCAAGGCCCTCCTGCAAACCCACCAGGCCAAGGCACTTCAAGATCTGCACGTGGGTAGTCCTGATCCTGATGTGCTAAAGGAACTGCGCTCAGCTACCGACCTCGCCCTCCAGGCCGTGAAGGTCACAGTGTGGGCACTCGGACAGGCGATGGCCACCCTTGTGGTCCAGGAACGTCATCCATGGCTGAACTTGGTTGAGATGCGGGAAACTGACAAAGCCCGCTTTCTCAACGCCCCATCTATTCGGCGACACCGTTGAAGACTTTGCCCAGCAGTTTTCAGCTGTGAAAAAGCAGACGGTGGCCATCCAACACATCTTACATCGACGCCGGTCTACACCCTGCCCCGTCTGGCCCCCTGCGGCAGCAAGAAACCAGCAGGTAGCTCCGCCTCAAACAGGGCCTATCTCTCAGCCCCAGTGTAGAGCTACCCGCAGGAAGTGGATGCCCCCGTCTCACAAACCTCTTCAAGGACACGGAAGAATCCCAAGCGTTCCAGATACGGACAACCCAGTGGACGAGGTGTTCGTGCAGGAGCTGGTAGCCAGACCACTCATTCCCCCAGTGGAGGGCTGGGAGGAGAATCCTTGGTTTCCTTATTATCATTTTCCGCACCCCCTTCGGTCTGCGGTACCAGTGGGCTGGTGCCAGTGTCACAGACTTCACCCATTTCACAAGCAAAAGGGGTACTCAAGCTGATGTATCATGTGATCTGGTTATCTAGAATATTGAGTTTATATTGTATGTACATTAGCTAGCTAGCAATATAAATTAGTGATAACACCTCATCGACTGTAACTGGCATAAGTGGTCTCTCCACTAACAGTGGCATGATGTCCCAGCACACAGTCTATGAAAGTTCACAGAACCATGGAAAGTAGTTTCTTTGGGCAATGCTTCGTCCATTGTGCATTTCAACGGATTTGTACTGTACCCACATTTTATTACTTATTTTTTTCCCGAACCAGTACAGTTGTGAGCTGGATACATATCCTGACAAGTCTGGCGAAACTCTTCCTTTGACATTGTACCCACCTCAGTCCCCAGTTGGCCTTCTTTGGCACAATGGTAATCGGCGGGCCAAAGGCCATTGGCACCAAGAAAGCAAAGTGGGAACACAACTGTGCCTGGCACACACTAGCATGCCCTGATTTGGCTAATATAGACTATAGACTAATATACTGAAGCTTTCCCACAGCTAAAGTATATAAATCATAAGGCCTTGCTCATCATTCACTTTGTGGCAGCACAATTACCAAGCAGTTCTCTGTGCATGAGGCTCTTGATTACATCCTTGATCATGACACTAGACCACTTGCCCTAGTTCAATTCAATATTAAAAGTTTAGTTTTTCAATAGCCAGTCTTTTTTGACCGAGAACACCACGTGTGACTTTCTGCCATTTTTTTAGCAAAATAAAAGTGCTTCAAAACAGACTTCTCTGTTAAACATTAAAGCACACTAATGTAATATACAGCACAGTAGAGCATGTTTTCCTATTTTATGTAATATTGCCAAAATGATCCACAAATAATGCTTTTTTTTTCCACTCAAAAATTTGGTGCATAAGCTCAGGTCAAGGAGGCCTACGGTCTAAGTTCAAAACAGAAATACAAAACCTGTGCTAATTGAAAGATTTAGAGTTGACAAAAAATAGCTAATCCAATTTTTGGTTATAATATAGCATAAGGAGAGATTTATAAGCAATTTTTTATAGGATTGCATTGCATTTTGATCGAGAAGACCAAATTAGGTAAAAAAATTTAAGATAGCACAAGGGTTAAAGTTACTTAAATATGTAAGTGTTAAATATGTAAAATGAATATGTAATATGTACAGCTAATGTAAAAGTCCTGAAATGAAATGAAGAAGATCAGTTCAACTTAATTTCTTAAGTTATACAAACACATCACTTTTTAAAGTAATAATAATCAATTAAAAATAATCAAATGTAATGTTTTAATTGCGACCTGTAGAAATTTAGTCAATCTATGCGATAACTTGAAGGACTTCCTTTATTAATGATCATAAGGCAATATCCACACTTTTTTCAATTAACATTATAAACAAAGTTCTACACATGGAATTGTCATGAGTCCTTTTTGAAAAGAGACCTCATTTAAAAATTACTTAAAGAAGAATGTGATAAAAAGCACAATTTCCAAACCGGGGTTTCAAATTTATCTGAAGGAACAGGTTAGGGGTTTGGGGATTTAACAGCCTCTTGTTGAAGCATGACAGCACCCTTAAGAATAGCAAACATAACAATGGAAATTGAATTTGGATTACATGAACTGCCAGATCCAACTGATCTCAAAGCTGAAACACCTAGGAAATTTAACCCCTTTATATTGAAGACTTATTGACATTTTTATTTTGTTTTTTCCATGAAAGACTAAAGAGGATCTTTAGACTGATGCACAGGTTCATTGCATTGTCTACATGCAGAGAGAGAGAGAGAGAGAGAGAGAGAGAGAGAACAGCATTTAAGTAAACCTAGAAATGCCTCTCTGCAACAACAAATTGAATCTTTGTTGGGCCTTTTCTCACAGTACTGAAACAGCTCTCCTTTAGGATTTAATGATCTTCTCCTCTCTGCTGACTCTCCCTCCGTATTCTGATCCCCCTTGATTTGAGTTCTGCTTTTGACACTCTCTGACACAACACTCTTCTGATATTGGTATCACTGGCTCACCTCTGTCCTGGTTTTCTACCGACCTCACTAATAGACAATATTTTATCTTCATGAAGTCTTACAAATCCCCTACTGCTCCTCTTACTCAGGGTGTCCCCCGGGGTTCTGTTCTGGGTCCTCTTTTATTCATTCTTTATATTCTCCCTCTCTGTCAAATCATTAGTCGACATGGTCTCAGCTATCACTGCTATGCTGATGACACACTGCATATACATATGAATATATCCCCTCATTTTGATCTAGTTCACTCCATCAGCTCACCAAAGGACTGTATTAATGATGTAAAACTTTGATTAAACAGCCATTTTTACCAATTTTATGATGATTTCAGGACCACAAACAGTCCAAAACCATTTATTGATATTTGTATTGACATTGATGGAAATCACACCAAACCCTCCAAAACCAAAAAGCTCTTCATGATCTTGCTCCTCTCTATTTACTTGATCGTATGCATCCATACACTCTTGCATGTTCTCTTTCTTCCTCTGACTCCAGACCGCTATCTATCCCCAGATTTTGTCTCTCGACTTGTGTCATTGCACCAAAAATTTGGAATTCACTCCCAATGAGACACTGCAACATTTCCTCCTTCTTGGACCATTGTTATTTATTGTTATGACTGAATGTACACTGATTGTAAAGCAACCTTGAGCTTTTGGAAAAGCACTATATAAATAAAACAAATTATTATAAACATCTAAAAAGAGAATGAAGCTGTTCTTATGAACAGTATATGGAGTAACGTCTTCCACATTTGGGTAACTTATTAATGACGTAATAAACATTAACGATAAATTGTAGGCCGTCCATTTGAAGCCACCCAGTGGACAAGAGTTCAATAAAGTTTTGTCGTAAATTCAGCTGACTCGATACATGCGTTAAAGGACTATGGTAATAGCCTACTCGGACAACACACTGTTTCCTAGAGCTGGCAGAAAACATTCAAAACAGACACAAGAAGCGTATCTATCAACCACAAATAATATAATAATAAAGCAGCAGCCGTCAGAGTTGCATTGTAGTGACGTCACCTCCCCTCTTCGATTGAGGAGGAGCTGTCGATCTGTCGAACTACTAGTGGACCAATAGGGACGCAAAACGCCCCCTTCTTTGGACGAAACTCGTGCGGAAATCCAAGTACAGAACTTGGAAACAAAAGCAAAGAAAAATACAATGTTTTATATTGTATAAAAATATTTTTTTAATATGAGCAAAATTGTCAGAGGAAAAAACAGTAATATAACCAAGGAAAACATAATTTTGTTTGCAATTCTGATGACTTTGCTTTATTTTTTATTTTTTGCAGCATTTTTAAATGTGTTTATATGTTTTTGATTCATGCTTGTTATTTTTTATCTACGCTAATTTTTTTGATAACCTGCTTATTTTTTTATCTGCACGTATTCTTTTTTTATTCATGGTTATTATTTAGATTCACCATGACCGCGATACTTTTGATTGGATTTTGATCCCATATTGTCGCCGTTCTTTTGGAAAAGAAAGAAAGATATAGCTGGGATGTCAAGCGTAAGAACGTTTCAAGATTATGGATCTATAGTTTGAGAAGAAATCAGCTGATCATTATTTGTTTTTTTATTTTAATACTATTTATTTTACACTACATTTATATTGCGTATGCAATTGTTAATTTTTTTTATTAATTAATTCATTAATTTGTTTATTTAGCTGTTAAAACAAATACTTTTTTATATTTTTATAAAATATTAAAATGTACGTTATTAATTTAGTTATTGAAGACACAAGCATTGCATACGAAAATTACCTGTTTAATTCTTTCATGATCACAGTACGACACAGATAGCAATGAGGCAAAAGGGTCGAACCAACCAACACAAGACTGGACCTTGTTCGCACTGTGCCTCATCTGTGCTCCAGCAGATAGATGGCGTAGTGACATTGCTAACAAAATCCTTACGCGTAGCCCTCCCCTCATTGTTTTACGGAATAAGAGGAGGATCGCCACAACACTACATGTAATTTTTTGGTCACGGGAAATTGAGAGCGATGAGCAGCACAGATTCTATTTAGGGTGTTATGTTTTTGGACGAGGCTTTAAAATGCAAGTAATGGAGGACGGATGGTGTAATGTAGAAGTACCAGCAGCCTACTAGCGCTTCATATATGTGTGTGAACCCGGCTCACGCATTTTTTTTACTCAATAACACTAAAGAAAAAAAAGTGCGAGCAAATTTGTTCGGATAAGCACATAACAAGGCGACGCTAGCTTGGATTTTGGCTCGTTTTATGAGCAAACAGAGCGGAGAGAAACAGTAAACTTGACTCAGGTAGGGTTGAAGGCATTTTTCCTCTTTTTTTTTTTCTTTTTTTTTTTGCTTTGCTTGCTAATCTGCCATGGCGAGCAACTGAATTTGCTACATTTGCAGTTGCGTCTTGTGTATTAAGAGCAAAACAATTCTAAACAGTATTTATTCATATCATTGGCGACTGTAACCTGATAAACTTCATATAGTGACCAATTTTTGACTCTTCCAGACTAAACAAACCCAAGCATACCATAGTTATTATGATTAGCTTGTATGCTAAACCAAAATAAAACATAAACATCACACAAGTTCGTAAGTTTACTGGACAAAGAGGTCGAACGATTTAGATATGTTGGGTTTTGGTAAACCGCAAAAGGAGATGTTTAGAGCCACCTGAATGCTAAAGGTACATTAAGCTAGGCTAGCTTAGTACGCGTATAGCTTTTAGGTACTACAGATCTAATGCCTTCATGTCTGCGAACACCTCCAGTAACTGGGATATCGAGTCCTAATAATAAAAAGCTCCACGGTATATAAGGCAGTTAAGCCATCAGTAGCATCAAACATGCAACCAGTTTTAGATATGTGGCTTGCTTGACACCGGAGATAATCTGTCAATTGCCCATATAGATATTAATTTAACAGTTCAACAAGCATATTTGGCGTGTTATAAATGTTTACCTCTTGTTAAAAGCTTGCATAATCACCATGAGAGAGATGTTTTTCATCATCTAACAGGTGACCAGGCTTCATTTGTATTTATAAATGAGACCGGTCATTGTGTAGGAAAATTAGTAGACAAGAACATGTTCCCCTTGTCTTTGTCTTGATGCAACTGTTTACGTCCTATGGCATTCTAGAAGTCAACAAGGTCTAATTAATGGCATTATTTGTCCTGTTTTCCCCCTTTGACAGCCTTGAGAGTTCATTCACCTCTGTTCAAATCTGTTGTGAGACTGTGCTAATGAATTGCTTTTGTTGTTGTTGTGATAATGGAGATGGTCATGCTGTGAAATATTTCATGTTACATGGATTTCAAGTGCTTTGGTTATCAGATTTCCCCCAAGCAAGAGTACAGACAGTGAGATTGCTGAAAGCCCAGTGCTACCAATGATAATTCAAGGTAAACATTTAAATGAAACCAAACCAATTCTGTGCTGCTCTATTTTTCTTTACTCTGTTTAGAGAACGTCTTCATTAATATAGATCAATCAGCATGGTTTTGTTTGCCTACATGGGTAATTCAAGAAACGATTAAGTGAAAAGAACAGTTTGTTATACGTCAGTATGGCAGTTGTCAATGTGAATGTCTTTGAAGTGACTGTTGGGGTTTCCCCTAATTTTTGTGTTCTTGTGATGTAGGCCATCCTTTCCTCTGCTGTTTTTCTTCTTTATCATGTGGCTGAGATGACTGTTTAATTCAGTTTTACTAGCAAGTAGTGTTGTCACCATTACACAATTTCAGAAGTCTGTACAGATACCAGTAAAATTTCACGATTCTTCTCGATACCAATTTTGATACCACAGAATGTTTTTTGCTATTGGACAAACTCTTTAAGCTTATTAAAATGTTACATTTCAATGTAAATAAAAATAGGATATTTTAAGTGTTTCTGAATTAAGTAAACATTGCTTCAAGTGCCATGCTTTTAAATTTTTTCTGTATTCCATGTTTTAAAGTTTAATTAAGTTGTATCCTCAAAATTGGGTCTAATCAAATTAATACAAACTTTAATTAAAAATACAGCAATTACTTTTCAACAAAACCATTTTTTTAAATTAAGTGCTTCGGTGAATGTCCTCACAACTTAATCTTAAACGCAACATTCTTCTTATTGTTGTCAAATAAAGCGTTGCACAACAAAGCGTCACATTATAAATTAAAACATTGAACATTTATATAACAGCTATCTTGCTTGTGAGCTGTAGGTTAAATGTAATGATAATAAAATCTATTTTACTAAATGCTAGTAATATGTAAACACGAGTAATTGTAATTTCTTAAATTTCACACATCAATCTTTTATTTTGACGTGAAGGCGTTTCTGGTTCTGAGATTTTGACAGTAGTTTCACACTTCCAGGTAAGACGTTGGTTGTATGACCCAGTGTGATTATTGAAGAGCAAAATGCTGCGATTCAATTATATTAATATTTAGTCTGCAGGTGCTGCATGCATCACATTGAATGAGCGCTCTTTTGTCATCTACTACAATAAGCACAGCATGCAATGCTCTTAAAATTTTGTGTTTTCAGCATATGAGCAGCTTCACACATTATTTTTGCAGCGTGCAGTATATGTAGACTTTGTTTCTTTAATTAAATTACACCCATTTGCAATTTAATAAACACATTAGGACATACACTGCTTGGCCAAAAAAAAGTTGCTGTTTGGATTTAAATAAGCAGACACTTAAGAGCCTATGATTGGATCATTATTGCAGTGAAAAAAACAATAGTTTTAACTCAACTGATGCAGCATGTAGCTTCTCATTTCTTAATCAACCATGTAGGAAGATGTATCCCAAGGTCGTGAAAAAGATGTTACTGTGTTTCAGAAGGGTTAAATTATTGGTCTACATCAAGCAAAGAAAACAACCAAGGAGATTGCTGAAATAATGGAATTGGGTTAAGAACTGTCCAACGCATTATTAAAACCTGGAAGGATAGTGGTGAACCATCAGCTTCGTGGAAGAAATGTGGATAGAAAAAAATCTTGAATGATCGTGGTCAGAGATCCCTAAAACACTTGAAGTCTCATCGTAACAAACCGACAGTAGGACTCACAGCTGTTTAATAGTGAAAGAGCATTTCCTCTTATGCAATGAAAACTACAGGATTGGGACTAAACAGCTGTGTGGCCACAAGAAAGCCACTTGTTGGTGAGGCTAATCAGAAAAAACGACTTCAATTTGCTAGGGAGCATAAAGATTGGAATGTGGAGTTGATGGAAGACGGTCATGTGGTCTAAGTCCAGATTTTTCCTATTTTAAAGCGATGTGCGCGTCAGGTTAAAAAGGGAAGCGATGCAACTGTAATGCATAGTGTCCACTGTATGGCACTGGCATAATCCAGGACGACAATGCCAAGATTCATCGGGCTGAAATTGTGAATGAGAGGTTCAGGGACCATGAGGAATCATTTTCACACATTAATTGGCCACCACAGGGTCCTGACCTTAACCCCATTGAAAGTCTTCGGGAGGTGCTGGAGAAGACTTTAAGGAGTGGTTCATCTCTCCCGTTATCAATACAAGATCTTGAACTCTGGATGTAAAGAAATGTTGTGACATGCAGAAGGTTGTCGAAACAATGGTATGGTGAATCCACGTCATAATCAAAGCTGAAGACTGTCCAACGAAATATTGGAGTATGCAACTTTTTTTGGCCACACAGTGTATCACAATTTTAATATTATTACTTGTCATTTTCTGTGTAAAATGAGTATCAGAACATGTGCTAAAATGAGTGTGTGAGCTTTTGTAAGCAGCCGTCTGTCTATTGGACCTGGTACCGAAGTACCGGTACTTTTGACATCACTATTTGCAACAGTTCTACGGTTCTATGTTAGATGTTAAATTCACAATTGTCAGCACCTTCCAGAACTGCAGTTTGTGGCATTATAATTCATTTTCAATGTTTGAAGTTTGGCTTATATCTAATGGCTCGAGACCCTATAAAAAATGCCAAGTGCCCTGATATGGGGGCTAACAATATCATCATGACAAGATCTAGAAGCTTTATGAAATGATTGCTGTTATGAATTAGTTCACCATCTCTCGGTACTGTTGTGGCAGGGTTTTTCAGCTTGACTGTGGTGCTTGTGTACAGTGTAACATGAGTACTGTGCCAATTGTATAACCTTGAAGCATCAAACAACTGCTAATCTGTTTGTATCGATTTATGGCGCCCAAGGTATGATTAGAAATTAAGGTTTCATTGTTCTTTTTTGGGTGCTTTCTAGAGGTCTACTATATATCTGTTTTACAGAGTAATCCGTGCTGATCACCATCTCTATTTATGGACTAAATCATGATTTTTAATACGAAACATGAAAAAAAGACACATGAAGCATATTAATTATTTAACTTTTATAAATGTGTATGTATATATAAACTTTTATTGATTGTTGCATTCTTGTTGATTTTGACTGCCACCGTTGTTTTTAAAGTATGTATTAGCCCATATGACAATGTTTACTTTATAGTATTTTGTAGATGATTGTAATGGAGAATTTTTTTTGTAAGCACAGACATTTCAAAATAAGGCTACCCAGTGTGTTTATCTTAATTTGTTTCTGGTTATTATTGGGATTAGACTATCAGCGATAAATTGGTTATCGGCCCTTTTCACCACCTTAGTTATTGCTATCTGCAAAATCCACTAACGCTTGACATCTAGTGCTCTCCGCTAATCTTGTAGTAATTCTGTTGCTCTGTTTGCCAAAAATGGCAGCATGATGGTTTTTAAAACATTGCTCTGTATCCTTCTGTTCAGTACAATACTATTTTGGCTCATTAGGCTTCTGTATTTCAGACAGACAAGGAGATGTGCAGTATTATAAGAGCTACATCCACATACATTTTGGACTCTTCTAACATAATTCGGCCTATACCATTTTTTTTGTGTGCACAACAAAATGCAGAAAAAGTTAGCTTGCTGATGCACATGGATGGAAAAATGTGAATACAATTTTATTATTCAGTCCATAGTCTTGGAAGGTCCCTGTAGATTCACAAGCACACTGGCTGCTGTCACTGGAGAGAGCTGGATGGATTGAATGGGGAAAGGAAAGTGGGACATGCTTACATTTCCACTTCTCCTCGTTGTCCTTGGCAACCATTTTTCCCCCTCTCTTAAAATGTCAGTTGGACTCGGGTTCCCAATTTATTTATTTTTATTTTCTCCTCTGTTTGGAATGCCCAATTCCCAATGCACTCCAAGTCCTCATGGTGGCATAGTGACTCCGGGTGGCAGACGATAAATCTCAGTTGCCTCCGCATCTGAGACCGTCAGTCTCTTATCGCATGGCTTGTTGAGTGTGTTACCACGGAGACATAGTTACTCTTCCCTCCCTAGCAAGCGGGCTCTCACCTGGAAATGAAGTGCTCACTTCCTTTGTCTATATGTCATCATCATGCACTAATGAAACCCAGTGTTATAAAAGAGTAAAAAGTGATGCTAAATTGGAGCTTGGAAGGAGTTTACTGTCTGCGCTTTTCCACACTGCCCTGGCAATCATAATTCGGCCACGCTTTTCCACTGACTTAAAATCTGAACGGTGACGTTACATTTTTGCATGTTTTGCGTGACTACCTCAAACATAAACAAACATGGCGTGTCACAGTGATTTTCTGCAGCTTTTACTTATGTTTTGAGGACCTATTTATACAAAGATAAATGCAACCCAACGTTATTACATTTGCGAACAAGATTGAAGAGGTGACATCTATGCTCAAGATGACTGGTAACAAATGTATTTTGTATGAACTTTTTAATGGGGCTTAACTTGCTGTGTACTGTAAACTGCAGCAGTGAAATTGTTATTAAAATTGGTGTAACAGATGGTTATGTTTGGATTTTTGCATTTGCACTTAATATTATGTTTACATCTTGATTTGAGAATCCCACCTGCTAACTTAAAAGATAGCCGCGATATTCATAAGTCAAAGATTCCCTTACTGAACAAAACAATGCACAAAATAAGATGAGAAGAGTGTGGAAAACTAACAAAGTTTGCAAATCGAATAACTTACTGAGATCAGCTGCAGAGGACATCAAACTCTGGCATGCATACCTTTTTGCTGGCTCTCCTTGTAGACTTTGTTTTTCCATTGCAATCTCTCCATTTATCTTTGATCTCCATAGAAGACATTTGCGAGTAGAGTGCTCATTTTGTCTGTTTTCCCCTAAAGCTTTTGATGTCTGACATTTTTGTTGGGTTTGTTGTTATTGTTATAGAGTAATGAAGTACTCCTCGCTACAGACAGTAGCTACTGTTGTTTTTTTTTTTTGGAAAATTTTTCCTGGTGATGAAACATTATCATGCCTTCCACCCCCTGACATAATCGGTTCCTGCGTAGAGACCAGCAAGCTTTTGGGGCAGTTTGAAATTTCACACCGGCCCAAGAACCCACGCACAAACCATATTGGTGGAAAAGGGCTATGTATGAGCCACTTCCTGTGCCTGTTAACTTGCATGACAAAATCACATGTAGCTATTAAATATTGGGACACATAATTGAAAATTTCCTCTGTTCAGGAAATTTTTGTTCTCTGCTTCACATTGCGTCAACCACAGAATTTTCCCCCACCAAGTTTATTTTATTTGATTTGACTATATTGAGAGTCCTCCCATGCCAGGGGCTTGTATCAACCACTGAAGTTTAGCTCTCATTAAGCATTACCTCTGTGGGTTGTAATCACTCTTGTGTATGACCTCAGGTCTGGCAGGCTTTTATTCATTTTAAAGGCATGCCATGAAATTGGCAAAAGTGGTTAGTTGGAGTGTGTTTTCAAACCACAACTCACGGTGGGAATGCCCTGCATGGAGGGTTGAGGTTGTTTTTTTTTTTTTTTTTTTAAGATTTTTTTTTTCTTGGCTATGGGGTTTGTCAGAGGGTTTTTAGATTGGTTTGGCTTATGACAACTTTTAATGATGCTGTGCTAAGAGATTAAAAAGATGCTTAATTTTTTTGTGTAAGTAGATTGTTTATTTGGTTAGTTTAAAATGGGTTGCACACATAGATTAACCTTTTATGTGAAGCCAATTCAAGTAGACAGGATCTATCCATATGGTCATTTTAAAATTAAATTTTAATACTAAGCCAGCACTACTCAACATGCTATCTGAATTGAATTGTGAGGTCTTCATTTTCATGAGGATTTAGTTCTCTACATTTGCTGAATCACGTTAGAGAGGGAATTCAATTGCAGGAGGATATTACAAATAATAAAAAATTCAAAAAAATAATATCTGAGCATATCTAATATTATGAGAGCAGCGGTGGTTCTATATGCGCGTTCATACTAGGGATGCTCCGATACTGGAGCTTTTAGACAGATCGAGTATCGGTCCGACGAGCCCGATCCAAATCCGATACTGTCTGCTAGTCATGTTCATTACTGTCAATGTCCATAAATTACATAAAAGAACCATTAAAGTAGTTTATTTGACTTGTGCATTTTATTCAAACTACTTGAAGATGTGCAATAGCTCTGTGAATCACAAAAGGCTGTTTAATAATGAAATATATAAAATGCATGTGCAGCTCCAGCGCGTCAGTGAATAGCGCTGCTCTGTTTACACACACACTCATGTAGAGATGCACCGATTGCAATTTTCTTGGCTGATTCCGATTTTTTTGCAAGTGTGACCTGCCCATATCGATTTTCTTTTTCCGATTTTCTTTCTAAGAATTATTGACCACATATACAAACAAAATATACCTTTCTTCAATGCAACATTTCATTTTCATAATAAAATAAATTATTAAACATTACAATTTCCCCCAAACTGCACTAAGTTACAGGATCTTCTCTCACTTAAACAACTCTCAAAATAAAGTGCTCTGTGACTGGAAAGAGGTAGAAATAACAATTTACTGCAAATAAGTTGCTTTATATAACAGATGTCATTTTCCACTATTTTTATAAATGGACCTTTTTCTCTTTATTACTCGTCTAACAAAACAATTCCAAAGATCTGAAAAACTGAAGTATCCAATATGCTCAACTTACGTTAGGTGTCCAAATATCAGTTGTAAAACTGACTGCTGCTTTGGAATCGGCTTGTAACCATACCTGTCAACACTCCCGTTTTTCCCGGGAGTCTCCCGTTTTGTTATTTCTCCCAAAAAACCTCCCGTAATTTGTATGGCCCAAACCACGTTATATGAATAATCACATCAATATATTATTCCAAGGTGGTCCAGTTGCCAGATCTTGAATGAAACGCATCCTACTCACACAATCAACACATCATACAAATTACAAATCATTTGTGACCTCAACCTGGCAACCTACAACCTATTTGCGCTGTTGATATGTGCAGGTAGTAGACGCTGGAAGTTGAATCAAGCATCACTGGTAGATGGGAGGAGAACACTCAGGTGGTGCTCCGGTGAAAAAAAACAAAATATACATGTACATTTAACAACAGCTGGATGGAAGAATTTAATTTCATATCCCGAAGCCATATCGACAATGCCCACGCCTTTTGCAATGTGTGTCACACTGATTTTAATATCAGACACGGTGGGAAAAATTACGTTACTCGGCACATTAAATCACAACGGCACAATTTGTATAGTATTTAGCCTGCCTCTGCCATCCAGCACCCCACTTCCCCTCTCCCGGATTTGTGTACCCAAATGTTGACAGTTAACAGGCTGCGTGTTTGACATGACACGAGATTAAACAACTCTGGCAACGCGACGTCGGAAAGTACCTCCTCCTCTGTATCGAGGAAGTGTATCAGATTTCTGAACCCTCTGTCCACAACTATGGATAACAGCTGGTCATCCAGGGCCTTGAATTCCATAATTTTCCTCTTAATTGCTTTGGTCTTTTTACTGCTCATTCCAAGGAATGATAGGAGTGGCTGCTGACTTGTGGCTGGGTCTGAGCTCTTGCTAGCTTTAGCCGCGTTCCCTTTTTAGGTTCTTTTTTAAAATGGGCATTTTCAGCTGGGTGATGGTGTTTTTAAATCTCAGAAGTCCTTGGAAGGCACGTATGCGCAAACCTAGTTGTCATGGCAACCGAATAAACAACCTCTCCTGGTCAATATTTACTCGTCAAGTGCAAGTCAGACAGAAACTAAAAGAAGGAAAGACATTATATTTATTTTTATTAAAATTTAACGAAAGTACATTTAAATTTTGTGCGATCTACCAGCATTGCATTTGCGATCGACTGGTAGATCACGATTGACGTATTGGGCACCCCTGCTCTACACTCATGGCTATTTTTGGCCTTCACGCAATATTTGAGCACTACTCACGAACAACATCTGATGCTCAAAAGTTTGGTTCACTTATAATTTGCTTTTAGAATGGCAGGTGTCTTTAAAAAAAAAAATTTTTTTAAACCAGAATTTGAATAAGAAGCGAATTAAACTAATGTGAACTTTCCTACAAACAGACACACTTACAGGACTTCCTGGAGAGTTCAGAATGTCAATATAAAAGATAAAGGGGCACGACTGAGATATATTACTATTATATTATTACTCTCATTTGTTTACAAATTATAATATTTAATTGGGTTCTGAAAAAACAAAAAAACAAAAAAAAAAAAGATCTGAAAATGTTTGCCTAAATTTTTTTCTTTTCTACTGATGTCTTATACTGGAATTACTGTTAATTTTGCTACAACATTATCCAGTATACTAGTTAATAAAGTTTTTCTTAATAAGCTATACATTTATATTGAAATAATGTGTAGTTAGAGGTTTGTATTTCTTAACATATTAAAGAGTACACCCATGTAGTTTCACACAATAATGTAAAGATATTCTAAACCGATTATGCAAATAAACAACACTGGTATCGGATCGGGATCTGTATCGGCCGATACCGAGATTTCCAATATTGGAATTGGATCGGAAGAGAAAAAGTGGTATTGGTGCGTCCCTAGTTCATACACCGTACATGTGCGGTCTTAATAAAATATGCATTCTTGCAATCTCACTTGAGTTACTCATCACTGCGCATATCTGTTGGTAGTTCGTCAGATGTACTCTCGTCATGATAACAGTATTTACAGGGGAAAACAATAACCATTTTACTTTCAGTGACGGCGCTGAGACACCTTCATACTAATGCTTTTAGTGATCTGTGTTACTTTGGCGCAAAACGCTAAGGTGGGGTAACAAATCTTTATGACTTATCACTGATGGATTTGTGGTGCTAATATTGGATATATTGGTCTTGTTTTTGAACACTCTGATGTATGTGTATGACAATCACAGTGACAATAGAACTGATTTATATCAGTAAATCAAACTAACACCCCTAAAAGGGATAGTTGACCATCCTCATCATTTCCTCACCCTAATGCCATCCCAGATGTGTATGACTTTCTTCTGCAGACCACAAATGAAGATTTTTAGAAGAACATCTTGGCTCTGTTGGTCTAAACAATGCTGAATTCTGAAGCTCCAAAATTCAAAAAGGCAGCATAAAATGTATCTTTATCACTCCAGTGGTTAAATCCATAAATCAAAAGCAATTTTGGTGTGGGTGAGAAAAAGATCAATATTTAAGTCCCTATATGAAGTCACTATAAATCTTCACTTTCACATCTAACAGTCACATGTGGTGCCTGTTCAGTTTCACCTCATGTCTGAAAGGGAAGATTTATAATAAAAAAGCCATGGACTTAAATATTGATCTGTCCGTCATCTACAGAGCTGAGATATTATTATTATTATTATTATTATTATTATTATTATTATTATTATTTTAAATCATCATTTGTGTTCAGCAGAATAAGTTATACACATCTGCTGTGGTTCCCAAAGGCGGGCCGCAACAGTCTAGGTAATTAATGGGAAACACTGCATCTGGGATGGCATAAGGGTGAGCAAATGAGAGAATTTCATTTTTAGTTTAACTATCCTGTTAACTAACATAAAAAAATCTTACTATAAAAATGAGAGAGAGAGAGAGAGAGAGAGAGAGAGAGAGAGAGAGAGAGAGAATATATGTGTTTGTGTTTAAGCAATATCACACAAGCAATATCACACGGCCACAGTAATACAGTAGGTAATTACAGCAGTAAAAGGTAAACCTTCATTTGCAAATATTTGTAAATAATTCAAAAATAACACTAAAACAAATATCTGTAGGTTTTAAAATGTTTTATTCAGCTACCGCCATTACCATCTCAACACATAGCAAGTACTCATTAATCCTCTGAAAACTTTGACAGTCAATTGGACCGGCTCATTCAGTTCTTTTCCGTCAGACAGTTTGATGTGCTGTGTAGCCAGTACATTTACTTCAGTTGTGCATCTTGTCATCAACCCGGAACTAAAGTTCGATTCAGTCCAATGTTGTGAACGGCTCAACCGGTTATTTGCTGAGAATTGACTCAAAAGAAAGATTCATTCAAGAATCGACATCACTAAACTGTATTGCATTGTCAGTGCTGTCTTGTTCGATACACAACAATATCATATTAGCCAGATAGCGAGCCTCATTATTGGTTTACATGACAGCAGGTGAGTTAGCCGCTAGCCAGCTAACACTTCCTTACCAGTTGATTTCATGACTGTGATTCAGTTAGCTAGTTGTATTTATAACTTTTCCGAACTGCTTGTGTTTGTAGCGAGACATAACTGATCCGATCATCTAAATGTACTGTAGAACATAGGCAAGTCATTGAAAATTGTTTGAAAGTTTACATCGATATTGAGGATTTATTTTTTCCATCAAATATCAAAATCGTTTTATCACCCAGCCCTACGTTCATGTATATGGAGTAGTTTATATATAGTTGTCTTCAGCATGTCACAGAAGGGTACCTCCACAATGTAAATTAAGGCAAATAAATGTGTGATGCAGCAGTTTCCATTAGAATCAAAGCACATGTTTATGTTCAACTAAAAAGAGAGAAGCCTATGTTTTTCTGGCATCAAGACATTTTCTGTAATAAACCATTTATACTTTGGTTTCATGAAAAACTGGTTAACGATATTTAAAAATAACGTTTTCGCTCCGGAAACAATTGAAAGGGACTCTCTTTCGGTTACGTTCTGCATGTTTTGTTTGTTTTGTTTTTTGTTCCTTTTTGAATGTTTAAAGCCCCTGCTTACTATTCCCTTTTATTGTATGGAAAAGAACATGCACGTTCTTGGGACAACATGAGGGTGAGTAAATGATGATTGTAATTTTCAGGAGAACTGTGCATGTTCTGTTTACCTATTGGTGTATCTGTTTTAGGCAGGTATTTAAATGTTGAGTTTATCTGACGCACAGACAGGTAGAGGGGAGGGGCAAAACTCAGAGGCAGCTGGAGGGTGAGTAGATGGGGGTGAAGTACTTTGCTCAAGGGCACAACAAGAGCAGTCAGGAGTCCCCACCCCCACACAGAGATGGAGTCCTGCGATTAAGCCCATTTCCATAACTCTAGAAGTCTGAGTGGCCCCCAGCACTCTGCTTCCCTGTAATGAGATATCAGAGTCACACTGACTCATCGTTATGAGAACAAAATCGCATGAACAACCCTCGACTCTCCCAATAAAGGCCTTCTCCGTTTCTATTGTTTCTTCTAGATTGAGGCGCTTAACCCCAGAAAATGAATGCCGACCTATAACTGGACTGGCATATCAGGTCACACTCGGCACTGAAATATTTACAAAAGTCCTTCCTCAGGGAGGAAGAGGAGGTTGGACTGAACCAACATTTCTTCCCATTTGGGCACACTATTGGGGCTTTTCCACTGCACGGTTCAACTCGACTCTGCTCGCTTTTTAGGGGTTTTCCACTGGATAGTACCTGGTACTTTTTTTTAATATCACCTCGGTCGAGTTTCCAAGGGAGCCAAGCTGATACTAAATGTGACGTCAATCCTGCAAATCACTGATTTGTCAGATTATCGTCACTGGATTTGCAACACGGAACATCAACCCGCTAGTTTTAAAGTTAGCTACAGTGATGGCTGTATCATTAGATTCACGCAACTTTCGACTGTAAATGTATGGTTGTGGCACTAAACAGCAGTGGAAAAGCAAGCTCTCAAATGTAAGTTAAGTCGAACAATAATGTGCAGTGGAAAAGTGCCATTTGAATGTCTTGTCCATTGCGGTTGGAGCTTTTTTTTATTTCTTGGTCTCTTGCATATAGGCCAAAAAAGCTGCCTAATTTACCCTCTCTTCGGTTCAATCTCTTAAACTGTGGACATAGTGGATGCAGAAGTCAAATAGATTATCATGCTTGTCCATCCTGTTGATTTAATTCTCTGTCGCTTTTAAGAATAGCCAAGGTCCTGCTCTATTTATAAACTCTAATGTACAGCGGAGCTGTCTTCAGAGTCAATCAAGTGTTGTTGTAAAAAAAAAAAAAAAAACAACAATTATTTTGTCAAAATGGATTCTACAGTAATAGAGAAATAAAAGTACTTATTAGTGATGAGACGATATATCGAATTTCAATATCACGAACCAAAAAAATGACAACCATATAATGGCATAACTCTATATTTGCAACATTGTTTTCTGTCCATGTTATCATAAAATAAACCGTCAAATATAACAATCTCTACCACTTGATTTTACCCCTTATGCGCTTTTTTTTTTTTTTTTTTATACACTGTATACAGGGTTCACACAAGGCCTTTACAATGCTTGAATTTATCTTTTAGAACTTAAAGTAAATGTTTTGTCAAACTTTATAAACCCTGATGAAGGCTTGTGTGCCTAAACGCAGCGTTTCTTTTTATCAAATAAATCTCTCCCTTCAACAAGTGTTGCTGGATTTATCCTCTTCGATTGTACCTTGTCTGTAGGTGACGTTGCACCAGATTAATTACTAGACTTGCCTTACATGGCTCAGAAATGCACAAATGTCACAGACTGGTATAGAGCCAAGATGGGGCTCTAAACAGTCCAAATAGGGTGTCCATACCTTTTATAAAATGAATGTCTTTTTAAACGTTCCAGTGGAATCAATACAAAAATAACCTCATGCTACCCTTTATTCAAAGGGGCCCTTATCACTGATCCAATTCAACAGAATAATTTTTCTTAGCAAAGGTTAACATATTATTTCCTACAGGCATGTTTTAATGTGTCCACTTGGGACTCCCAAGGCCAATGACACAGGGTTAAATTCCAATTGAGTAAAAAAAAAAAATCAGTTTCACCCAGTACCAAAGACCAATACCTCTGCAATTTACTACATGACCATATACAGTGTGTTAAAATGCCTATTTCAGTTTTTCATTTTAAGAATGTGGGGGAAATGGAGGGGTTAAAAAATGCCTGCGGCTGGGGAAAATATGCAATCTATGGATCATTTTAAATTGTATTGCTCTTGCACATGTACAAATGAATATCTTTTTAGCATGGGACAAAATTTCCTCCCCATATCTCATCATCAATAGTAGTTGATAACTCTGCTTCCCATATAGATTTCTCTATGTGTGGAAAAACTCTGACATCTTCCCTGATGTTGAGAACAACAAGTTCTTAATAGAAGATACTTTAGGGTTCTTAATAAGGGTTGTACTATTTGTAATATAGTGTCTTAATTTGAGAAAACAAAAAAAGTCATGTTTGGGTAGTTGGTGTTTCTGAACTAATACCTCAAATGACATCAACCTGTTATCCAAGAAAAAGTCTCCTAACCTAATCACCCCTCAGCTACACCAAAGTTTATAACCTTTGTCCGTAATCTCAGGGGCAATATCAAAATGATTTAGCATGGGGGTAAAGGAGGAAGTTAATTTAGATATTCCTTCAAGATGACAAACTGATCACCATGCTTTCAGGGAATTAACTATAATAGGGTTGTCATATTTCTCACCTGTACATTTGAGACTCTTAAACTCTCTTTTTTTTTTTTTATAAATCAAGCCAAATAGAAGGGTTATAATAAAAAAAAAAAAACCCCAATCAGATAAAGTTAGAACATAACTGAAATATCTTGATATTTGGAAGGTCTAAACCACCCAAAGCGCCTGGTAAGAAAATAAATGCCATTTGTAATCTAGGTCTGAATTTACTCCATTTGAAGAAGCTGAGCCAAATATTCAGACACTTTAACACCCTATTTGAAAACAGTGTAGTGACCATTTGAATAGGATGTTCTGAGCAAAACATTCATCTTTACAAGTGATATTCGTCTCCGCCATTATATAGGCAAGAAATTCCAGTGGTCTAAATCCTGCTGTATCTTCTTAAACAAAGGGACGAAATTTGATTTATACATCTGCTTCAGTGATGAAGCAACAAATACCCAAATAGACAAAGCCTGAGGGAGACCATTTAAAAGGAAAACATGGGACAATTTTAGGTTTATTGATTAGAGTACCTGTAGGTATAGCTTCAGATTTGGCTAGGTTGATTTTTGAAGCAGTGAGATCCAGCAGATGGAAATTACTTAAATCAGATGATTTGTAAAAGGAATAACAACTTTTAGTTTGTAAAAATTAATACAAATGTAATTCTGAGTATAAATGCAATAACATTAATAATCAAATATTTATTTTCTGTATTAAGTATATCTTAAGGATATACCCAAGGACTAAGTCCTTGTTTAAACCTAACAACACAAAATCTTGTCTTTGACTGATGAACCAAGTAAATGGAAAAAATTAAAGTACAGAGATGAGTCGAGATGAGGCCTCAAAGTTAGAGATCAGATCCGAAGAGCTAGAGAACTGTGTTCGCGTGACACCCAGATATTCGTTAAGGCCTTTATACCCTCTTGAGACTGTGCCAGCAGGCATTTCCTTTTTAGGAGCAGGAAGTTCTGCACAATGATATAATAACCTTAAGTGTCAGGTCAGGAGGTTATGACTTATGAAAGTGTTAAAATTATGGTTTGAGTGGAAAGATGGACTAAAGCTCCACTTGTACATTTATTCATGCAAATTACTTGCAAATTTACTTATCTCAGTGAAACGCGAGGACGGGTGTCTCGAAACATATCCTGTTGTGTACTAGGTCTATGTCTGTTCTATGTCTGCAAGTTTCTTAAAACTTGGCAGACACAAACAATAGCAGACATAAACTATGCTCTCTTGTTCCAGCTCTGAAGCCTCATCAGGTCGAAAGGGTAACCAGCAGGTCAAAAGGGTAACAAACTTGTATATTAGAGGACCAGATGTATACATTTGGTCTTGCACATGCATTTAGTTCTCACAGGAACATTGGATACAAAAGGCATCAAGTATGAATATAATGATAGTAATACAGTAATTCAGTACAATACGTCTTGTATTGTTTGAAGAATTCCTTCCATATATAAATCCTGTTTGATCAACTCCAATAATTGTTGGCAGGATATTTTCAAGACACAAAGATGCAATTTCTGATCAACATTTAATAAAGTAATTGGTCTATTTGAAGAACACAAATCAGGACTATTTAGTAGAAGATAACTTTGTTTCTTTAAGGGTCTTAGGTAGTTCTTTAACAACAAAAGAATAATTAAATATATCAAGCAATGGATCAACAAGCAAACCTTGAAACTAAAAAAAATAAAAGATCTCACAGCAAAACCCATCTGGCCCTGGTGACTTTCCATTTTTTAGACCAATAATAGCATTAATAATTTGTCTAGTAATTGGGACATTAAGAGCATCTTTCTGTATTTCTGAAATTGTTTGGGGACTAATCTGGGAGAAAACAGTCATCCATTTGTTTAAGATGGTTCCCTGTTTGATCAGATGAATATAGAATCATATAAAATTCCTTAAGACTTGTTGATATTATTATGAAAACTATTGTTGTCTGAATCAACATTAGTTGCAATAAATTGGAATAGGCTAGATACTTCCCCAAATTATCTCCATGCTCATAAAATCTGTCTCGAGCGTCATCTTTTCTGCATCCGCAGTAAGGAGACATTGTAAGGCCGATCTAATCGCCTGTAACTCCTTTAATAAGTCTGCTGAAGGAGAACTGTTATACATGTTTTCTTTATCAAATAACTCCGTCTCCAAAGCCTTCTGATTTGCCTCTTTGATGTTTAATAGAGAAATAATATGAATCAACTAGATAGGTACATTTCCTGAAGAAAATGTGAGTGGTGCTTGCCGTGGCAAAACTCGTCAAATAGCATGCTTGAAAAGAACAAAAATTATGGTCATAAATAAATCAACCCAGAAGTCTGTATGATTTTCTGGTGCAGAAATATGTGATTTGTTACTCGGTTGCTAGGGTAAGCCCATGTGGTTGCTATGCAGTTACCAAGGTAATACAATACATGGCTCCTTTCCATCCTGAGTGAAATAAGTCAACCCAGAAGTCTGTACTATTTTCTGGTGCAGAGATATGTGATTTGTTACTCGGTTGCTAGGGTAACCCCATCTGGTTGCTAGGCAGTTACCATAGTGATACTAATGAAGTCTCCTTGTCATCCTGATTGAAATAAGTCAACCCGGAAGTCTGTACTATTTTCTGGTGCAGAGATATGTGATTTGTTACTCGGTTGCTAGGGTAACCCCATCTGGTTGCTAGGCAGTTACCATAGTGATAGTAATCAAGTGTCCTTGCCATCCTGATTGAAATAAACCAACCCAGAAGTCTCTACGTTTTTCTGGTGCAGAGATATGTGATTTGTTACTCGGTTGCTAGGGTAACCCCATATGGTTGCTAGGCAGTTACCATAGTGATACATATCAAGTCTCCTTGTCATCCGGATTGAAATAAATCAACCCAGAAGTCTGTACGATTTTCTGGTGCATAGATATGCGATTTGTTACTCGGTTGCTAGGGTAACCCCATGTGGTTGCTAGGCAGTTACCATAGTGATACATATCAAGTCACCTTGCCATTCTGATTGAAATAAATCAACCCAGAAGTCTCTCTGATTTTCTGGTGCAGAGATATAGTTATTGCTAAACGGTTGCTAGGGTACTCTGTTTAGTTGCTAGGGAGTGGCTTGGCAGCTACCAATCATGAAACTCCAAAGGCTGCTTGTCAGTATGAATGATATAAACCAACTCCCATGCCTCTGTGACATTCAGAATGGAAGATATCCCTCTATGGATTTTGGTTGCTAAGGT
>NW_026266518.1:0-25000 GCF_025860055.1 Xyrauchen texanus
TAAATATTATGTCAGTGTAACGGTTTCAAATGAATATGCACTGCACATTGCATTTAGTCAGAATCCAGACTTGTTTGAAATCACAGTGTACAAGGATTGCAATGGAAAGTTCATTACCAATACAGGTTAAACATTATCATTATAAAGTCACAGACAAGCCCTTTTAGACAAAAAAATGTGTCTTGTTTTGAACATTTTAACAAAGATGGAAATCTCTCCAGACATGGCCAAAAGCATTGTCTCCATACTAACAAGCAGTAATGTTGAAAATTGAAACACCTGGGTCTATGGCACAGGCCAAACTGAAATGGCTTTTGAAGAGAGGGTTTAGGACATGAGACACATGGTTAGGTAAGTTTGCAACTGACTCATTACAACCTACCACACCCTGCACGTCTAAATAACCTTTGCTTTGCTTGCTTATGCAAGACAAGACTGTAAAATGATTGAGATATCCCTCTACAATTAGACATGATGTTCAGAGCACAAATATTCCATACAGACATGTATAACTTGTTTTCCAAAACCCAAGCATGGATATTTAGAATCGTCTTTACTGCCTTCCATTGTTTGAACCATGATAGTTACAATATGTCAAACACAAGTTGAAGAGATGGAGAAAAATACTCCCTTTCCATGTCTGGAGCATCCCATAAGTCATCATTGAAGGCAAAATACATTTATTAATCTGTATTCATCACAGATAAGAAACATCTTGTTTTTGTTGCTCCCTATTTGAGTACTGTTTTCTACATTCACAACCAATAAAAACATGGACAACTTTGAAAAAAAAAAACGAATTTAACACCTGTACGTGGCACCAATTTTTACTGTTTGTTCTGTTAGTTGTCCTAGTTTTCCAACATTAATGTTCACTAAATAATAACCACTGGAGTTGAATAGAACAGCAAGAAACTATAGTGACACAATTAATCCATTGTCCATATCCTATCTAAATATTTAGCATGCACTCCTGTCAGCATTTTACACCCACATCACTGTCAGACAAAAACATTTCAGCTTCCATCTTTAGTGTAAAATCAACTGCAAAAATTCTAGGTGACATCTCGGACCATGGCTTGATTGAGAAAAGAAAATATTAAAATATTATTTCAGTTTAATTGAGGCAAAACCTTTTTTAAAAGTACCATTAGACATAGGAAACTTGGAAAGTACTTCTGGATCCTGTTATAAATCTACTTTAACTTAAGTCACACTGATTTTGCACTGAAGATGCAGTTCAAACAAAAACAAAAAATGGTGTTGAACCATCGTATGGCTTGAAAAATCTTTTTTTCCCCAAAAGGAAAAACAAACAATCCCCTTAACAAAGACAGCAAACCCTTAACCTCCATGTAATGCCTGTAGCCAAATCCTTAAAGTCATGAACAAGTGTGTACAGACAATGCAATATTTTGCTTAAAAAAGCACTTTTGTTTTCCCAAACCCCTAAGACACCAAAGTGTATGGCACCAAGATCCAATCCCACATCTTGGACAATTTAGGTGTCAATCAGCTGCAGCCTGCTGATCTGATTGGAGGCCTTGGTAAAGGTTTGGTGACGGTTGCAGAGAACAGCAAGGCAGATGGGCAGAATACAGTATCCAACAGTCTTTGGGTCCACCCTTGTGCAGGAATAAAGAAAGAGAAAGACCTGGAGGTAAGGTACAAGGAAAATGGTGGCCCACACCCAGAAGGGCAAGAGGAGAAGTCTTGTTTTCAGAGTAAGTGTCCATGAGGTTGAAGAAGGGGATGAGGATGAAGCATCTCCTGACCATTTTGTCTGTGATCCAGGTGCCTTCTCTACCTGTGCTAGTGCAAGCCGGTTGTATGTTTGGCTGATCTCAAATATATAATAAACCCCAGCAACACTAGCCATTAAGTACAGTCCAACACCTATCCATCCCATCCGCTGGCGGAAATTCATCATTCTCCATGCTCTTGTCTGTTATAAAAAAAAAAAGAAAAAAAAAAGTGAATGCACCCAATGCAAAGATAAACAAGAAATCATCGACTTGCATGGTAGAAAAATCATGTGACCCAAGGTACTATTTCGTTTTTAGTAATTTTACACACACACACACACACGAAAAAAGAAAGAAAAACGCACAAAACTATGGCTGAGTTCGGAATGTCATACTACTATACTACTCTTAGGATTATTTTAAAAAGAGTACACAGTGGTATCCCAATTCGAACTTAATCTATAAAGATGGCCAAAAGTCTGCTTAATATTTTACATCCCAACATTTTACCACAATCTTTCAGATCATGTAAATAACTAAAAACTCTCAAACTGCCATTTCTTTGTGCGGTCAGCGCCTCTTCTATGAGTTGCGCAAATGTCTAAGGGGAGAGATTGAAACTGCACCCGGCTGATGCACACTCTGTCACAGGGATGCTCGTCCCTAGAGCGCGTTTGCTGCAGCTAGATTATAACATGATTGCTCACAACATATTAAATCATAATATATATGTCACTGTGCATTTCTTATTGTGAAGAAAATTGGCAATATGCAGCTTTATTAATAAAAGAGTGAGTTTGTTTTTTGTGAATTAAAGATGGATTGAAGTGAACAAAATGTTATGTTTTAATTTCAGCTTGTTTTACAATATAAATATCTAAAACTCCTTTAAAAAAATGCATTCACATGAATATATAAGATATATATACACTTTCTTTTAGAGAATAGATCTTGAAAATAAGAATATTTTGTCTTTACTGCACTCACAGAATTATAACCATGTGAAAAAATACACTTAAATACAAAATACACTTACTGTATATTTAAGAGACATTCTCTTAAAGCAAGTCTAAATATCTATATATTATATTAGATTTTTAGATAATTTTAAATGGAAAACAATATAAAAACACTTGATAACAATAGGATGTTTTTCTGTGAATAGTTTACTGAATTAAACGTACATCCCCCTTTTAATACAGTGAATGTCATTTAGAGGTATTTTTTAAAAGATGATTTTGTAATCTTTATTGTTAGTAAGCACGTTTAATACAACCTTTTAAGATGGTGCACAAGCTGAATAATTGGCTGAAGGCTAATGATTAATCGTTGCAATAACGTACGTATATATATATATATATATATATATATATATATATATATAAATAATTATTACAAACTTTTTTCCAAAATAGGTAACTTAATCAATGTTGTATGCAACATTTTAACCATTCCTAAACGAAACTCAAACTAACAATAATTATTTAAAACAAAGAGGAAGTGATTCTTAAGCAAATTCGAAGATGTTTGATCAAATCTGTTGACTAGCACTATTGCTAGTTACTACATCTCTCATGATAACAACTAAACACACGACCTTGATTTTGAAGAGTGTTACTTACTATGATCATACGATCAATTCATTTTGTGGAGTTTTCAGTGCAATTCGTTTCTCAAACCAAAAACACACAGCGGTGTCACAGGATTGATGTCATAAGACTCATTTCCTGAAAAGCAATATACGGAAGTTACGATTGAGTGTTTCTGTGGTTTTATTAACATTTCAACGGGCTCTACCTTCAACGGGCTCTACCGCCCCCATGAGGATCTTTATGATACATACCTGGAGATTTGTCAATCCTAGACATTTTAAAATAGGGATTATTAAAAATCAAATGCCATTTTCGAACAAGGGGTTCAATATTTTTCTCATGGCATTCAGTTTAACAATATATTTTATTCAGCGTAGCGCCATAATTAAAACGAGTCTGTTAAAGATAGACTTACAGTCGATGGCTCTGCCTACCCTTAAGCTCATAAACCACACTTAATTTCGTCGGCTGAACAATCAACGGCAGTTTTAAACATCAATTGCCTACAACCCGTCCCTCAAAGTCTATTGCTCACAGCCTCGTTTCAGTATCGTCAAACATTCAATATGGCGCTACTCTGAATAGCGTTCATTGTAAGAAATGTAAATGATTGTTACAATGAATAAATGAACGAATAAATCCTGGATAAATGATCTCTCAAGGACCATTTAACCTTTACCAGTACATGCGGCTATAGCCTATATATAATAAGCCCGCCTCTGGAGGAGGGTGTGTCTGGGCAAACAAGTTTTGTCCCTGTCCAAATGACCAATCAACATTACATCGCTGATTAACAGCGTTGCCAAGTAATGGACAGACCGTTTGGATATATAAGGTTAATATCTGAGGTTTGTCAAAGGAGATGCTGTGATGTGTTCTGTTTATGTGGATATGTTCTGGTGTCATATTTAATGTGACACAGTTGTCATAAAAATTACAAACTATTTAGGCAAAGGGACACGCATTCTGGAGGACATTGGCAACCGTGGATGGACTAGTGACGATAGACTAAACCTGTAACTGGGAGATACTCGTAACTGATCGTAAACTTCTGTTTTCAGGTCGCGTTGATTCAACACATATTCTGTCAGGTAGGTTCAAACATTTCTAATATTATGTTTATATTTTTAACAACTACCAAACTGACTATTTTAGCATAGTTTCCAATTCTGAAGGCAGAATAAAACTAGCACACATAAAACTATTCAGACTGACTTTTCTCACTCCAGAGATGCAGACGTTCGTGAAAGGAAAGCGAGTGGGATACTGGCTCAGTGACAAGAAGATTAAAAAACTTAATTTCCAGAACTTCGTGGAAATGTGCAGGTGCGTAAAAGTGAAGCGCACGTTTCTCGCGCGCATCCTGTGCGGCTGGTCATGATCATTTTATCCAAAAATAATATTATTTTTGTATATCTGTCGAAATGTTGTCAGTGCATATGAGCAAAAAGCTGTAGTAAACAGAGAATATACGTTGAATTCGAGTGAGTAATACAAAACTGAGATATAGAGAATTGAAAATGTCTACCAGTGGGTTAATGTTTAGGAAACATGATTCATCACGCCTCCTCGTGTTCTTTTGCCTCATCTTTCGTACAACAGTCGTCAATCCAGTCCCCCACACACACACACACCAAAACACTACTTTTGCTAAGTCAATATAGATTTGAATACAGAAGTGTACATTTGTACATATGTATTTGTACAAGTGTAGGGGACTACGGGGCTAAAGGCACACCTTAAGGAAAATCTGCTTTTTTTTCTGGGCACAAAGTGTATCAAGATTGAAAAAAAGAAATGTATTTTTATTAATTAATGATGGAGCAACAAAGAAATGATAACGGAAGTTGTTTTGATTAAAATTCATAAAAAAATAAATTTATAAAAAACATTGGGGTAAAAGGCCCCCAGGTGTGTTAAAGAGGTATCATGTAAATATAGTATATATAGTTATACACTCTTAAAAAATAAAGGTTCCATTTAGAACCAAAAAAGGGTTCTTCAGCCTGATGCCATTAGTAGAACCCTTTTCGGTTCAACAAAGAACCGTTTTACCCAAAGTTCTTTTAAAAAGAAAAAAAAAAATACGGAAACTACTAGTGCTTTAAAGAACCATAGTAAGGTTCTTAAAGATAATGCCATATATAGGGCAAAATTTGTCAGCTTATGCAAATATTTTGAGACAGCAAGATGCTTTTTTGAGTAATAGATTAAGATAATGATTATTCAAAATAACCACTTCAGAAAAGGGTTAACCATTACATGTTAATTTCAGTCACATTTAGCTTTTCATAACATCTCAAGTATTCTATAAATAAATTAATCTCCATTAATAATGTAAGTTGTTATTTGATGTAATTGGATCAGTCAATATGACCCCACTTTGAAGATGTTTCATAACAAATCTATTCCTCCCACTTAAAAAAAAAAAAAACTTTTTTTTTTACCCCAAATACTGTCCTATAACTTATGAACAGTTATTTAAAGTTTTTATTCAATCACCTTGAACAAAATAAAAAATGGCAAACAAGTATTTTATGTGATAATTTCAGGGATTTTCAGTAACATAAAAAAAAAACCATTAAATATTAGATCAAATCACCTCAAAATTCAACTTTTTCCAAGCAGTGACCTCATGGATCAGGAATATTTTGCAGTCTATAGTGACAAACAGGAAAGTGTTGCAGTGGATTTTGTTGGTGTTTAGTGTTTTGGGAGAGACAAAAAATGTAACGTGCCTTTTACACAGGGAGGCCTTTAGCCCTGTTGTACCCTACATATAGATTTTAAGTGCTACCACAAACATTTATTTCGACTTGTCCCTTCTTTTCTTAAAAAAAAAAAAAAAAAGCCACAATCTGGGTTACAGTGAGGAACTTACAGTGGAAGTATATGAAGCCAATTCTTAAACATTAAAATACTGAGGTGGTTAGGCTGGTTTATTTAGTTGTTTTTAGTGTTTTTTTGTGCACTTGGTGAGGCTGAGAGACCAGATGAAGGCTAGCTTCATAAGGGTTTAAGACCAGCAAACTACAGTACCTTAGTCTGGTTTAAACTGTCCTTTTTCTCCCCAGTATTTTTATCTAAGCATTTACTGTTTGAGGGAGTCCCTTCTTTTGAACTGTGAGAGATTGTATCAAAAAACTTCAACTTGACTTCTACTGTCCTGGGATTCTCATAAGTAGATGATAATAAATCCATCTGTGGATTTTTTTGGCCATAAAATGACAGAGCCTGGACAAAGTTCACTGGTTACCTGGATAAGCACCATGCAGGGAGTCCTCAATTCCACAGACTTTGGAGTAACATTGCTTGCATGTCTCTTTAGATACCATACATTCCTAAGAGTCTGCAGCAACACCACGCTTGTTACATAACTGATTCAGAGCTAAATAATTGTCACTCAGGAAATTCAAGTCTAATTTTATTGCAATCAGAATGGCTGTAAATGTTCTGTTTGTGGAAGGAGGCCTTGGCCATAGTTTTTTCTTTGGGTGAATGACGTTGCAAGTGTGGACTACATGACATTTCTGGGAGAAACAATGCGTTTCAGAGTCAATGTAACATGATCTCCTTTCTTTCATGAGCATATTTCAGCATACAGAGAACTGACTTTTAATAGGTTTTTACCTAAACTTGATGAACATGTTTAGTGATCATTTTTCTACTTGTTTGCATATTTGTTTAGGGGTTTTTGATAAAAGACTAAGATATTTTCCCCTATTTATGAGGTTTTAGCAAAACACAACCACTTCAGGCTGTCACTCAACATACTTAGAAATGTCTCCCCTGTTCACTGTGCCAGTATTATTCAGGATATTCTTCCTGCACATTAACAAATCAGACACATTTTTCATTTAATGAACTGTGATTTTGTAGACTTTGATCCAGCAGCATAAAATGATACCTAATTTCATGTTACAATTTCAATGTGTTTGTGTGCATGTTTTTTGTCTCTGTGATTGTAAGGGGGAATTTGGAGAATTCTCTCCTATTTGAGTGTGAGACCACAGTCTTAGGGGTTGCTTTGTGACAAAGCACCCTTTATGTTGCCAAGTAACAGTAGTTTTGTCCAGTTCTCTTTGCATTTCAGCTTGAAACAGAAGTGAGTGTCATTCAAATGTGCAAGTTCTTCTTAATAATATGTCTTGTAGTGAAAATATGTCATACCTCCATATTCCAAAAAAAATCCATGTTGTTCAGTATGTGAACAATATGTCAACAATATCATATTTGCATGCCACATGTATCAATATAAAAAATTCATAGGTTGTTTTTCCTTTTGCCTTTCAGAAAACAAGGCATAGAGATGATCCAGGTAAGCAAGCTTTTCAGCCTTTCTCTCTTTTTGATATGGCTTTTCCATGATGCAAAAAAACAACAGCTGTCCAATAATATAATGCCAGTGCCATAATATCATCAAAATACCTTTGTCAGCCTTTTTATTAAATGAATAAAAACCTAATATGTCTGGGAACACTTAAATTCAAAATATACATTCTATTTAAAGTCAATCTATATGTTTCATGCAATGAGTCTTAGTTAGAGACACAGTCATTTTATGATGTGAATCACTTTTAATTTTAAATGCTTCATTTTAGAGTTTGCATTGCATAATAATGCATTTATTACATAATAACGCTAGCATAGCTTACTGTAATGATATATTAGTAATGCTCATACATATATTAGTAATGCTCATGCTGTTTTTTCATGAACTTGCCATGGAGTAAACTCCAGTAAAGAGCAACTCTAAAAAACTCCAAAAAAGTAAATATAAAACTCTGTGTTTTTGCTTCAAAACAGTTTACAGAAAGTTCCTTATATAGTCTAACATAACATAAATGTAATTTTGCTTTTACAAAATTGCATGAAAGAAGGCATGAGAGCACTGATTAGCCTTTTCTTGGCCATTACAGATCATATCAGGTTGGCCAGTTTTAGAGTTGAGCCATTGCCCTGATGGATTATCTGCTTATTAAGCTTATCAATTCTGTATTGAAGTGTAGGACATTAGTAAATGGCTTAAGTCAAGAGAATGATATTTGGAGGGTAGGTTAAACCAGATCTGTCCAGATCTGTCCATTGCAATGGCACTGCAAAATTTTAAATGTGCAACATTATTGCAAACCGCAGAACTTGTTGATAATGTATTTTTCTTCAAACTCCTGTGTTCAGGACATTTTGACCTGGACAAATTTTGTTCTTTTTTTTTTACATTATCCAACTGGAATAAAACGTTGTTCGCATACGTTACTTGACAACACAAACAAAATTTGGACCATTTTCTTAACATTTGATTGGTTTTATTTAACTTTGTTTCACCTGTTGTGCTCCTGGTCAAAAATGAACGGTCATTGGAAAATTAATAGATTATACTACAAAATACAGAAATATTAAGTGTTCAGGAGCATCCTTTAGATGAGCACATATGTGGATGTGTGTTTGCACATGCAAAGTTCGGACATGTGCACATACACACGCTCATGCGCAAATACACACAAACACACACAACTTGTGTTGAGTGCCCTTTTTTGCATCTTCTTTCCGTGTACACTCTTTGAGGAAAATCTCAAGATTTCCTTATCATAATAAGTTGTGTTTGGGCTCGTTTGAATCAAGATAATCAACTGTAAGTTACGACATGTCATTGTCTATGTTAAATGTATGTTTCAGGAAGACATTTTCATGTTTTTCAAAACATAACACAACTGTTTATTGTATTTAACTGTGTCTGTGGGAATTTCACACACTAAAACTCACTGCAGTTTGTACTCTAAGTGAAACAAATTTGCTCATTGCATTTTTCTAATTGAAACCTTACCAATGATATATAACTCAGGGCTATGTCATCTTATTCAACTCTGAATATAATTATTGATATAATACATTTGCTCATTTTGAGAACAAAACAATTTAAATTTGTCAGCCAATCAAAAATAATTATTTAATAATTGGCAGGATCAGCTACATGCATTGTAAAGTCCAGATTCTAAACTTTAAAATAACAACAATTTTATTTAGATCAATCAAGTGGTTATTCAATTATTATATATAATATGCCCCCCTCTAGTTTCAGCTCAGTTCATTTAACCTTCTATCAATAAAACATTTGTTTAAAATATAGTACAATAAAGTAAAAAGTCTGTCATAATTACTAAAAAAGAAGTTGACAAAAAGATCTAATGCAATATCTTGGGATAAAATATGCTATATGAGAGATGTATCAACAATCTTAGTGGGCCAGTCATTTTTGACCGGGAACACAAAAGGTGATAGCACAAATGAAGTCAACACAATGTTTAATGGGCCAGGTCACCCAAAAATGAAAATTCTGTCATCATTTACCTAATAGTCACCCTCAAGTTTTTCCAAACCTGCATGACTTTCTTTCTTCCATGGAACACAAAATGAGTTGTTAGCCAAAATGTTAGCTTCAATCACCATTCACTTTCATTGCATCTTTTTTTCAATGAAAGTGAATGATGTGAGTGAATGATGACAACATATTTATATGAAGTATTCCTTTAAGTAGAAAATAATGAAAAGGGTGTAACATAAGGAAATGAACAGGTTCCAATAAAATATAACCTATTAAAACGATTTTCAGTTTGATCGTCCTTGCAACTCAAATGGTAGAGTGCTAACAATGGCAAGGTCACAGGTTTTAATTCCATGGAAACGCATATGCTGATAAAAAAAAAGTCACTGAATAAAGCATCTGCCAAATGCATAAATGTACACAGAAGTTTGCCCTACTAAAGAACACCTGGCTTTGTCAGGGTCCAGACACAATTCAACACAGTTTCTCGCACCAATTGTTGCCCCATTTTTCATTGCCAATATACAGAATATGAACTGCTTGCATGACTTACTTCGAGCTAGGACATCATCATCATGCAATGTTTGCTTAAGGATGGAGAGTTAACAGTATTATGGGGATTTAAAGAGTGTTCTGTTATGTTTGTGCTGACTTCCCCTTGCTTCACCTTGACATTGATAAATCATTAGACATGAGAGATATGACAGCCCTTAGCGTACAGTGTAACAGGTTAGAGACTATTGTGTTGTCCTCTTGATTTTTGCGTGTCTTCTTGTGTACATAGCTCAGGACATGGGAAAGAGCTTTTTTTGGATTAATTGGCTAGCCCTTTCCTAATGTTTTCCGTGGACATATGGAGCGAGTATTTGCACATTCCAACAGGACATGCCCTTGTCAACCATGTTTATATTTTGTTAAGTTAGAGAGGCCCTGATATAAGTACTTCAAGAACTCTTATAACAAACTGAGCAGGGTACAGTGGAAATAAGGTGTAGATTTGCATACAAGTATAGTACTCGAAGGATATCATGAGATTGGCTTTTGCTTAAAACAAGTATGTTAATGGAAAAACATTCTTTACTGTTTTGGAAAGTGTAAGAGAGTTCTAAGAACAGACTCAAAGTCAATTTTCTTTTGTTTTGGGACTTGTATGTAAAGGCTGGTAGCTGTGTGTTCTTTGTAGCCATTTAGAATGGAAGAAGGAGGGAGGAATGGAGACTAAACCAAAGTATTGGTTCCTTTAGTCCGGTATCGGCCAGACAGTTCCACTGATAAGGATCTGACTCTGAAACTGAGGGCTTTTCTCCACTCCCAAACTCAATTGACAGATGCATAATAAATGTCTCATTGCTATCCATGCCATGAAGGGTGTGGACAGGAAAGAGACTAAAGGATGGACTTTGACCTTTTCGCATCATACAATTGGCAGCCCTGCTACACACAGTCATAGATTTTATACGGTCACTAAACTTCTTAACTCTCTAGTAAACAGTCTGTGGGCTGATCACTTTAGGCACGGTGAGTGTCATTAATATCATTAAGAAATGTGATCATTAAGCATCAAGGCATTCAAATCTTTCACAAGCAGACATCTTAACAGAATGTTAACCATGTTGTAATCTCAATTTCATTTTATCACTGAAGCATAGATTTATGGATTTGTAGAGTGTTTTCTAAGGGCAAATTTTGTTTATAAATACTTTAAATCATATGTGTATGTTCATCATACACTGAAAACAATGTGCTCCATGTGGTAAAAACTAAATCAACCTGTTTTATTCAAGTAAAACAAAGTGTATTTAATCTGACTAAACATAACAAATTAGGTTACACAAAAAACATTATGCACTCATAAAAATGATTTTTGCTGCTTGTTCAATTCACTTAATTAAAATGAACTAAAGCAGCACAATATTGGAACATTTTGTCACAACTTGATTTAATTGTGTTCTCTATTTATATTTGTTAAATGCAAGTTTACTTAATTCATTTGAGTTGGGACCACATGAGTAACACTTTTTGTGCTGTTATTGTAACATTGATGAAACTAGGCAGGGGATGGCCATTTCCCAGCATGCTTTGCATGGGATTCAACAGGGAGAGTAATTGTTAAAATTAAATGTTATTTTATGTGTTTTGTGCAAGATAAATTAAATTAAAGCAGATACTTGTTAGTGTTTCATTTGTTTTTATGTTGAAGTTTAGAAGCGTTTCTTTTGATGTAGTTTTGCGGGTTGCCATTATGGTGAAGAAGATGTCGCACATTGATTATTCACTTTGTTGAGCAAATGCTGTACTAACTATAGCATAGTTACCGAACTACACTCTTTAGTACTTCCAACCGGCCTGTATTTAGCATGCTAATATTCACTTTCAATAGTTAGTACATGAAGAAATATAAGTGATTTATTTGAGTTACACCGAGAGATCTTGTTTTGTTGGGGTTACCCAATTCAGCTAAGTCCTTTCTACACAAAGTGTTTGTGTTGAGATTACAGAGTAATTTTAAGTTAAGATAACTAATTTTAAACAAGTCCACAATGAAATAAAGATCAACCAAATAGCTATTTTTTATTCTCCTTTGTTGCCCTAAGCTTGTATGACTTTCTTTCTTCCATTGAACACAAAATAAAATATTAGGAAAAATGTCACTTTCACTGTATGGAAAAAAGATGTGATGAAAAGGAATGGAGTCTGAGGCTATCGGTCTGTAAAATTCTGCCTAAAACCTTTGATGTTACACTGAATACAAAGTCATGCACATTTGATACACATGAGGGTGAATATAGAGATAAATTATTTTCCATTTGTATGATTGATAAAACCAGCTTCCATCAATTTTGAACACTGAATTTGCTAAGTGATATAACTCTACATAGAGGAACTTTTTGTTTGTACAGGGACTTTGTTTGCCATTGTGGTTTACACTTTACAATTGGTTTAATGATCTCTGTGTAATAATGGAGTAATAATGATAATAATGTTCCTTACTTTTCAACAAAAAGAAGTTGGTAAGAAAGGGTGAGGAAATAGGGAAACGATAATCTCGCAAAGCAAATAAGGCTTCATAATGTGCAGGAAGCTGTGAATCTCTTCAACTAATGGTTCTTTAAAAAGTTACAGCTGTTTCAAATTACTAGAACAGCAAGACGACATTAACTGTGATGGAAAGCATAGCTCACAATGCTGTAGCATGCTTAATATCAGATGATGTGAGTATCAGCTGAATTTCTACAACAGAGAATGTCTTCTTATTAAAGTGTCATGATGTCTCCTGATGCATGCTGCATATTAATGGAATCAGTGTCACTTTCTGTGTGTCATCTTCTTAAGGTCTCTTTTCCTAAATTGTTTGTCACACCTCTGTACTAGTCATGAGAATTTTACAGTCATGGTCATCTGAAAGCATAGCCATTTAGGGAACAAGCCAATAAGCCTCTCAGGATCACCTCTGTCTTGATCTCTGTCCCTGGTGGGCCCCTCAGCCCCATATTGTGCTCCTATATTTGGTACTGCCTTTAAAAGAGTCACTCTGGATTAGGTCTGAACATCTTAAATAAAAATGCTCTTAGGGATGCCCCCCCTTCCCTATTAACCGCTGAGGCCATTTCCATGTGTTGCTGACTTTTGCCAAGAACCTTTGTGATCTGATCCAAGCAAAAATATTCTCTCGTCCCTAAATGTTAAACCCAAAGGGATCATGTCCTCTGTTTAACCCAAGCAGCCATTCTCTGTTGGTGACGTGTAAAGTCTTCAGAACACATTGTACTGTCTGTCTGGCATACACAAGATGGCAGATTTGTCAACATGGTCACACAGGAAATTGACAGTCTGCTTCCAAATGTTCATGTACCCTGAAATCAACCCCATTCAGCCGAATTACTGACAAGCGGCATACCCCATCAGACATTTTTACGTCAATTCATGTGTGTTTGCCTTTATTTGTTGAACTACTAATAGCGTGTCGCTCATGCAGTCTACAAGACACAGATTCATTCCGAAGTTGGATTTTTGCTCCAAAATGTTATTTTTAGTCCACCGACTGTTAGGTTTAAAGTTGGAGTTTGGGTTAGGGTGTAAGATTAATAAAATATGCATTGCTGTTGACTATATTACATAATTTAAACAACAAAAAATACAAATGGCTTTTGGCATCACCCTGTGGACATTTTACCTCAACAACACTTCCAGTTTCGACCACTGGGGGCAGTGGTTTGAAATTCAGTAAGCACAGACCGATTTCAGCAGCAGAACTTTCGACCTCCTGTTACTGAATTCAGAGTTATCAGTCTCTTTACCTGTCATTGTGTTTATATATGAGTCACAAATAAGTGCTTAAGTAGGTTTAAAAGGATAGTTCACCCCAAAATGAAAATTCTGTCATACTTTACTCACCCTCATTCCATCCCAGATTTGTATGACTTTCTGTCTTCTGCTGAACACTAAAGAAGTTTTTTAGAAGAATATCTCAGCTCTGTAGGTCTGCACAATACAATTGAATAGTGATAGGCCATAGAATCTCCAAAAAGCACATAAAGGCAGCATAAAAGTTATCCATATTACTCCAGCAGTTAAATCTGTCTTCAAACGTGGTATTACATTTTTGTCCTTTTTTATTTAAATATAATATACTTAATTATAGTTTTTAAATATTGATCAGTTTCTCACCTACACCTATCATATCACTTCTGAAGATATGGATTTAACCACTGGAGTCACATGGATAACTTTTGTGCTTTGTGTTTTTGTTTTTGTTTTTTTGTTTTTTTTTTACTTCAAAGGTCTAAGCTGAGATATTCTTCTAAAAAAAAAATTGGTCTGTGTTCATCAGGACACAAGAAAGACATACACATCTGGGATTACATGAGGGTGAATAAAATTAATATAAATTTTTGGGTGCACTATTGGTTTAAGCAAAAGAATAGACTGAACAATATCTGTCATTCAGGGTCTGAATTCTACTTATGCTTGCAAGGAGATCAGGATGTGATCCTGCATCTTTGGGGCCATTTACACCTGTTATGTATTTAGATTAGTTTCAGGCAAAACTAATAAACAGCGCCTTTGTGCTCTGGACTGAAACTCTATAGTTCAGTTTCTTTTCACACGTGACAGTTAGCATCCATATAAACAACTGTCCTACAAGTATGCCCTTGAGCAAGTAGAACTTCAAGGAAACTGGGTTAACTGGAATTTACAACTTGGCATGCAGTTTATTTAGTCAACCAATTCCAATTTATTTGCTAAAATACTTGTAAAATCGTTTAATTGGTGTAACCTAATGTGTTCAGGTTGATTCAGTGATGTTAACATATTTGAATTGTATCAAAACTGAATGAAGCACATTTTAGGTTAAAACATTTTCAGTGTACTTATTTCCGTAACAGTAACACATTTGCATCAAATATGGGATGTGCTTTTACAGACAAATAGATCCTATACCTATTCATATATTGACATTAGAGTTCTCCCATAGGGTTAAAATGTCTTGTGGATGTTTACTGAGCTCTTGACTTTGTTCTCCCTTTCTAGCTGGATCTAAGCCGCCCAATAGAGAAGCAGGGTCCTTTTGATGTCATCATCCACAAGCTAACCGACCACATCGTTGAGGCTTACCAGAATGTTGCGGAGTCTCTACTCCTTGTAAAGGGAGTTCAGGTAACAAAGCCCATAAACTCAAGTGCCCAAATCTCTGCTCCTCAATCCTTGAATTTTAATGAAAAAGAACCCATAAAAAGTGAACATCTCCTTACAAGGTTAAATCTTCAGAGGGCTGACTAATACAAAGAAAAATGTTGCACAATGACTAATTCAAGGACACAGTAATAATTTAGAAATCAAATCTTTTAATACCAAGTAAGTCTTATGCAGGAAGTCTTTATAAATTGTCTTGACCTTATTTTGACCTCTTTCCAGGACTACATAGATGCTCACCCTGAAACAGTGATTCTGGACCCTCTTCCAGCCATTCGTACCCTGCTGGACCGCTGCAAGTCATACAAACTAATCCATAAAATTGAAGACTGCATGAAAGGTTGTCTACATCACATATTTATTTCAGTTTGACCACACAGAATACAACAGTGTCCTAACTATATCCTATATACATCTCTTCCCATGGCTAGTCACCAACATATGTTTTGGTATCTGGTGCCCACCATGGGATGCTGGTGTGCTGGTTTACATGTATAAATGTAAACCAAGTACACAAGTATCCATGACACGATGCGTAATTAAATATTTAAAGGAGGAAGACAAATTCATCAGGTTGTACGGCAACACATACGATGGCATGCACAAAATGCAGCGGCCATCTGTGGTCAGGTGCATGCTGGACGAAGTAATTTATCTAAGGATCACCTCTAAGTCATTATCTAAGTCTGATAGTCTGACTTTGCAAAAAAATAACTGGTACGGTTTCATTCAGACAAAAGTGCTTACATTTTAAAAACAAGAATTCTTGCTTTAAACCTAACTTTTAAAATGCATGTAAAATACTGATTGATGCATCTGAAACCAGTAGCATTGTTTGCCTTTATATAACCTGTTATCAGTCATTAGTCCTCTTACAGCTTGTAAATATTCTGTATATACAAAAGTGTTCTTTAAAAAAGGCCTTTGGGTCCCCCTTTGTTCTTCAGGGTTAGTACAATACGAGGAGAACAGGTTTTGGCCATTCTACAGTTGAAGTGAGAGGCTTATGGAGGGCTTATGTCCTAAAGCTGCTGAGTCATTCATTCTTTGTGCTGCTTGCATGCTGCATTCACTGGCTACAGAAAGAATAGGAGGCCCTCTCACTAGCTACAGCCAACAGAATAACCATCTGTGAGAATGGCATAGTGCCTAAGTAATTCCATTTCCACTTGCAATCTTATTAGCAATATTACACCTAAATATTAGGTAGAATTATAGAAGATATAAATGTATCCAGATCAGGGTCAGAAATTAACCAGGCTTGGGGTAACAATATCACAGAAATTTACAAAAATGCCCCCAGTATTCAAAATCAGGGGGGCAAAATTGCTGGTGGTATGATATATTATTTAATTGTCAATTATTTAATTATATATACTGTACAAATTGATAACCTGCAATTGTCACCTTGTGGAGCTTTTTCTACCTAATCTTACCCTTAAAAACACATTTTGTTGTTGTAACCTAATGTATTCACATTTATTCGGACACGTTATATAATATATTTGAATAAAACCAATTAATTTTAGATGTTACCATATGACGTGCATTTTTAGGTCAGCTTTTAAATGTATAAAATGTGAGTTGATGTTAATATAATTTTAGGTAATACATTTTAAATCTGATTTTTCAGACTGATCATGTATGTTCATGAATTTATTACATTGAAGTACTTTACATGCACTGAAAGTATGACACTTTTACTTGTATGACACTTTCATGACTGAAAGTATGACACTTTTACTTAGTATGACACTTTCATGACTGAAAGTATGACACTTTTACTTAGTATGACACTTTCATGACTGAAAGTATGACACTTTTACTTAGTATGACACTTTCATGACTGAAAGTATGACACTTTTACTTAGTATGACACTTTCATGACTGAAAGTATGACACTTTTACTTAGATTTTGATTATGCAGTAAATGTGCAGTAGCTCTTTCTGACAGTGGTCCACACATGCACTGTAAAAAGTGTAAACCTGCAATATTTCATGTTACCCCATAAAAAATTTTTTAGGTTAACTTTTTTCAGTGTACACTGTAAAAAATTGTAACCTGCTGTTGTTGCCTTAAAGGGATAGTTCACCCAAAATTGAAAATGCTCTCATCATTTACTCATCCCAGATGTGGATGACTTTCTTCCTTCTGCAGAACACAAACAAAGGTATTTAGAAGAAAATCTCAGCTCTTTAGGTCCAAACAATGCAAGTGAATGGTGACCAAAAATTTTAAGCTCCAAAATGCACATAAACATAGCATAAACGTAACTCATAAGACTCCAGCGTTTAAATCAATATCTTCAGAAGCTATATGATAAATGTGGCTAAGACACAGATAAATATTTTAGTCCTTTTTTCTATAAATTCTCCTCCATGCCCATTAGGTGGCGATATGCACGAAGAATGCAAATTGCCAAAAACAAAAGAAGAATATGAAAGTGAAAGTGGATATTGATAATAAAAAAGTATTTAAATATTGATCTGTTTCTCATCCACACCAATCATATTTTAAATTATGTGGATTTAACTACTGGAGTCATATGGATTACTTTCATGCTTCCTTTGTGCTTTTGGAGCTTAACATTTTGGTACCCATTCACTTGCATTGTGAGGACCTAAAGAGTTGAAATATTCTTCTAAATATCTTTGTTTGTGATCAGCAGAAGAAAGTCATGCACATCTAGAATGGCATGAATATGAATATAAAATTCACATGACTAGTACAGAGGTGTGATTAATTTTTGGGTGAACTATACCTTTAAGAAGCTATTTCTTCTTGGCCTGACCATTAAAATTGGGTTTGTTGATGTTGGTCAAATGTGTTCAGGCTGATTCCGACACATTAAATCAAGACAAGCCATTTCATATATGTTAAAGCACATTTTCAGTGTATATAATGTCTTAAAGGATCACTGTAAATGCAAAAATAGCATAATTTTCCAAATTATTTACATGGAAAATGTATGTATTAAGATCAGAAATGCTGATGTTGTCCAGTCATAACTATATAAAAGCTTCAATGTTATGCTAGAGGGATCTGTGAGTACAGGAGTGTCAGCTGAGGTTTAGTGTGCAGTTTACCATCCGCCTTGTTGTTTCTCTGTCTCTAAGAAAGAGAGAATTCTGTTTAGGATACAAAGGGAGTGACTATTGGTCCTGCTCACCAGGCAACCACCTACATGGCTATTAGCTTATGAAACAACACTGTGAGGGATTCTGGGAGAAGAAAGATAACACAGCTCATATACCCTCTGTATTACACAAGATCCAGTTTTGAAATAACTCACTTGCCCAATACATCTGCATGTCTGGGATTATCAACAAGTGCAATCAATGACTGATTTAGTTAAATGAGCAGGGGCATTTTTCCATGAGCTAATTTCCCCCCCTCCATGTCTTTACCATGTGAGAAGATGACAACAAGATTTTGTAGTCGAAATGTTTGGGTGGAAAACAAGCACTGCATTGCATGATATTATGTTTATGATCTTGCACAAGTGACTTGCAGAAAAGCTCACTATTGTTGTGGATGAGTTAAGATTAGGTCAATTTACTTGGTTGCGTATGTTTTGTGATTTCATTTTGTGTGCCAATGAATCATAATCAACCCATATCCTCAAATATACACAGAGTTGCTCCAAAAAATGATCTATTGCAGATTACTTATTACTTCTCCAAAACTTTAATCAGATTACATCATGGCTGGACTTGTAATCTGGCATACCGGGCATTTTCCTGGTGGGCCGACGCACTTTGGGGCCGATCAGGGGAGGACTGGCCATCGGAAAACGCCAACGCGTTATGCAGAACGGACCACAAAAGGGCACCGCGTATGCAGAAAAGGACAGCGAACACACTTTTGAGCCAGTTGCTATGCAAAATCCCAGGCCGATTTCTCTTCCCAGTCCAGCCCTGGATTACACTACTTATTAATTCAATTAAAAATCGTTTCTTTAATTACGATTAATTGCCTCACTAATTACTTTACTTTTGAGTTACTTTCTGAAACCCCTTCCAACAGTTTTCACAGTAAAGTTTTGTTTTCCTCTCTACGAATTCAAAATAATGTTTATTTTTCGTAAGAGTGTAATTCTAGTTTTAAACGTATTCAATAATATGACTTTTGTTATATGTGTTACCCAAGTAATGTAATTGTAAATTAATTGAAAGTCGTACTGTTATCTGATTACAATAATATAAAATTGAATCTTTTTCACTACTATTTTGATTAAAAAAGTCAAAAGTCAATTTCTTTGTAATCGCATTACACCCTACAATGTATGCACACTAGTCATTGTCAAACATCATATTCTTTTATTCAATGTTTGTGTCTACAGGCTACCGGTTGTTGAACTCAAATGGATTAATGTTCAGATGTAATGGTTTAATACGCTAAGCTACGTTGAGCCACTGAACACAGACAAATATTGTTATTGAGGGTTTATAAATAGAATAGTTTTGCCAGGGAAAGAAGCTGTTTACAAGATTTAAGCACATTGAAAATTCACAGATACCTCAGCAGTTCAGTTTTGAATGTTTCCATGGATCCAGTAGTAATGTTATCCTGTTCAAAGTATAGTCATCATTAAAAATGTGTGCAGGCTACACATCATTAAGGCCCATCCAAACTCTGTCTACAAGGAATTATGCTGAGTGTGTGCTGGTTAATCTTGTCAAGTTGCTGTCATCATGCCTGTTATGTTTTCAGTCATCTGATGGTCTGTGTATATTTGAGAAAAGAAAGTTGAAAAAAGAAAGAGACTGTATTAGAGGCAGATGGAGAGAAAGAAAAACGAGAGAGTGAGAGTGAGGTGGAATCAAAACAAATCACATTAAAAGGATAGTTCACCCAAAAATGAAAATGCTCTCATCATTTTCTCACCCTCATGCCATCCCAGATGTGTCTGATTTTCTTTCTTCAGCAGAACACAAACAAAGATTTTTAGAAGAATATCTTGGCTCTGTAGGTCCATACAATGCAAGTGAATGGTGGCCAGAACTTTGAAGGTCCAAAAAGCACATAATGTATAGAATTAATCCATAAGACTCAAGTGTTTTAATCCATATATACAGAAGCAATATGATAAGTGTGGGTGTGGGCTCAATATTTAAGTCCTTTTTTTTACCATAAATCTCAACTTTCACATTCTTCTTTGTTTGTTTTTTGCCATTTGCATTCTTTGTGCATATCAGCACCTACTGGGTAGGAAGGAGAATTTATATTAAAAATGGTTTTTCAGGAATATGGTTTTATGTAGATCTTAAAGAGTTGTTAAATATAATTGGCATACAGCTCAAATGTGTAACATTTTCATGAGTGATTGAACAGAAATTCAGACAAGCATGTGCTCATCTTTTCCTCTTCATCCTTTTCTGTGTTCAATCTGTAGATGAGAGGATCCACTCACCTCCATTCATAGTCCTCAAGAGCGAATGTGGTGCAGAGACTCTGAAGCTACTCCGCAAAAATGGAATCACATTCCCTTTCAGTAAGTTCCTTTCATCCACAGTAGTACTCATGCGTTGTTAATTGTATTCTGTAAATCGATTCATTTACAGATACATTGTGGTTAAAGAAAAGTGCTGCTGGCTTTTTACTGTCAGTTTATGCAATAGCATGCATTATTTAAATGGTTGTTTACAAGAACTAATTGTCAACAAAAACTTTTATCCACAAAGGAGCTTCTCAAACTTCTATTTCCTATGCTGTATATTTCCTCATGCATTTATGTACCATCTCACTTTATTTTTGTTTCATTTCAGTTTGTAAAACCCAGGTAGCTCATGGCACCAACTCCCACGAGGTAAGAGGATATTTAGGGCATGTTCAGAAGGTATCACAAATATCAATTATTTTTATAATTTAAAAAAAAAAACATATTTTGTAATTTAGTAAAGTAGGATAAATATTTAAAAGTTTAAAAAAAAATTGGTAACACTTTACAATGAGGTTCCATTTGTTAACATTAGTTAACATGAACTAACAATGAGCCATACTTATTAAGCATTTATTAATCTTAATTTCAACATAGTTAACATGAACTAACAATGAGCAATAATAATTAAGCATTTATTCATCTTAATGTTAATTTCCCTTGAAATGAGCAATACTTATTAAGCATTTATTAATTTTAGATAATGTTAATTTCAACATATAGTAATATATTTTTAAAATCAAAAGTTGCATTTGTTAACATTAGTTAACAACATTAGTTAATATTAACTAACAATGGACAATACTTATTAAGCAATTATTAATCTTAATGTTAATTTCAAAATAGTTAACATGAAATAAGGATGAGCAATACTTATTAAGCATTTATACATTTTTGTTAATGTTATTATAAGTTGCATTTGTTAACAACTATGAACTAACATGAACTAGCAATGAACAATTGTATTTTATTAACTAACATTAACAAAGATTAATAACTGATGTAAAAAATATATTGTTAAGTGGTTGTTCGTGATACCCAATGCATTAAATAATGTTAACAAATGGAACCTTATTGTAAAGTGTTACCAGTTATTTTAAGTCTAAATAATTTTGAATTGCACTGTATATTTAATATCTCAATGGCATTATGTTCACTTTGCTTTTAAAAAGAGCACTTCAGAAGTGTGGTACTAAAAAGAGCTTAATTACCTAAGTTTTATTTTGTCATGTATCTCATCATAAAGAGAACATTAACTCCGAGCTCTCATGGCATTGACTCACAAGCAACCCTCCTGTCCTTGTGGATAATTAACTGGGGTGCAACCTCCGTTGCTATGGTGACCATATCTTTGCCTTTTAGTGACTAATGTACAGGCAAAGTCTGAGATCACTCACATTCCTTCAGAATACGTTTAAAGACACTAGTGAATTTGTTTCACTGTGTTGACCGTGAGGGGCGTACAACATTAATGTGTCACCACCAACTGCTCGAATCTGTGTGTGCGTGTGTGTGCAAACAGATTGATTGTCAGGTGTTTTCTCTGTCTGTGAGCACAGAGGTTTACTGCGCTATAAGGAAAGGCAAGAAACTCATATCTCTGGAGAATTCCGGTGTGGCAGTTTTTGTGCTTTAAAAGTACATATAGACACACCTTACAAGACAAGGGTCACTCTTTTATTAGTCTGGGGGGAAAGAGATGTTTGCTCCTATACATTCAAGATCTTAAAAAATTAATATAGTTTATTGTAATTTTTTGCCTGATTAGCCTACATCCCACCTGCTTTGGAATGTGTCGTTAATTTATATTGATTTGGTATCTGTTCAATAGATGGCCATCATCTTCAGTGAAGAAGATCTGAAAGACATTAAGCCTCCTTGTGTAATCCAGAGCTTCATCAACCATAATGCAGTTCTGTACAAGGTCTTTGTAGTGGGAGAGGCCTACAGTGTGGTGCAGAGGCCCTCAATTAGAAACTTTCCCTCTGGACCCACAGGTCAGTTATTTTACATTGATGTCCTACCTAAATTTGTTACTCAATTAAAAATGATTAAGGTTTCAAGCATTTGTATGTAATTGCAGCTTAACCCTTAAATGCATGGGAACACTATTACATATTAGGCTCTTTAGATCTTTAGATATTTTATGTATATCTATAAAATCAGGACAAATCTAGAACAGGATTAATTATTTTAAAACTGAAATTTCATGATACGCAACTGACTGTCAAACACATATTATGCTACACATAAGATACGCATATGTATTATCTCAGGTACGTTTTGAGTCTAAATAGATGCACAACTTACATAATTTCAGTAGTATACCAAATTTACAATAGTCATATCATACTGTTCATGTGTTGTACTTGCTATAGTTTACTTCCTTGTTGTGCCTTCATCAAATATCTGTGTAAAATGTCAATCAAGTCAATCACTGACATCAACACCACCTTGAGTAAGAAATAACATGTATAATATGAGTACATGCATATGGGATACTGATAATGCAGCATTGTTGCAGAGAAAATCAGCTTGATATACATTTTATATGCATGAATATATTACTAATTTCTCTTGTAATAAACAAATAAATAGATATCCTGTGAAAGTAAAATTATATAGATATGAAATAATAATAAAAATATAATTTATGGAAGTGCAAAAAAAAAAAGAAGAAAAAAAACCCCACAACACTATTACATACCTAGAGTCAATAATGACCTATAGGCTTTTGGTACTTTAACCATTAATATATATATATATATATATATATATATATATATATATATATATATATATATATATACACAACAGTTAGTTCCGGTCCTCGAATCTGATTGGACAAGAGACATTCCATGAGCACTGATGGTCTGACACCATCAGCAATCCGACACTTCACTGTGTGTGTGTTCCTGCTGTGTTCATGCTGTTCTAAACTAAAGTGTAACAGTAGTGCATATGTGTTATTAGTTACTGTATAAGTGTCTCTTACATGTATTTTTTATTTAATGTTTTGACATTACATATGTTAGCCTGCAGGAGGTGGCAAAAGATAATTTTTGTGTGTAATATGAGCAGTTGGTGACATGAATTGTATCCGTTAATCATTGTTTACATAGAACAGCACTACGTGATCACTGGTATTACTACTACAAGACTACAGCTAGAAAATAGCTTTAAACGGTTTTAAAAGAACAACTTCAGCATTATGGCTCAACACAGCTGAGAGACACAACAGACAGTATAATTACACAACTCAAGGCGCTTACCTCTTACTGGAGTTTCCACATACGAGAAAAAGTACTGTTCTGTAGTGAAAGACTCTTGCGCACCTGCTACCATGAAATAGGGAGAATTACCCCTGCTTGGATGCTATTTTTCCACTGAGAAAGCTGATCTTCAGAAAGCTGACAGTGTCTCTGCTTTGGAGTAGCAACAGGTGATCACTAATGCTCCGTGTGTCTCTCTCTATCTCTCTCTCTCACTCACACACACACACACACATCCATCCTTGTTTATCCAATAACTTGTTAGAAACAGCAAAAGCCATGATACTATTTCTGAAGTGACATTTTTTAATTACTAACAAAGGCTTGGACGCTTCATTTGGTATGAACTAGCAATGGCAGATTCTGATCCGGCGTGTTATAAAGTGGTTCCATGCACAAATGTATTTTTATTACCATACTCAGTTTTTCCAATTTTTTTTAAATGTACTTGTTCATTGAACAATTGTACATAAGCAATATCACACTCGCAATCGTGCTATATGACCCTAAATCAGCACTGTTGTGATTACCTACGGCACTGCGGCCGAATCAGAATGTAGGACCATATCGCACTCTTACGATATTGCTTAAATATATAAATATATATATAATTTTAATCCTTAAACGCATACCTCAAGTCTTATATAAGACTCAAGGTATGTGTTTAAAGATTAAAAGGGATATTTCACCCCAAAATTTACTTGCCCTCATGACTTTCTTGCTTCTGTGAAACACAACAGGAGATGTCAAGCAGAATGTAAAAGTTGCTATTCTTTTTCAATACATCTCTTTCCCATACAATGAAAATGAAAGGGGGACTGAGGCTGACATTCTGCTGAACAATCTTCTTAGTGGTATGGTATCAAGGTTTGAGTTTTTGGGTAATGCACGTGGACATGACAACAAATGAGTAAATTGTAGTCCATGTGCTTTA
>NW_026266519.1:0-25000 GCF_025860055.1 Xyrauchen texanus
CTGTATGAAAGAATCACATCATCTTTACAGTGGCTTAGACTCTTAGACAGCAGTGTGCTTTAAACCTATAGCCAAAATGTTTTCAGTTTTGTGATTTTCTCAAGAGTGAATTCAATCAAAACCTCTTACCATGTTATTCCACAGTCCCTTGGCCAGCTCCTCATGTCCTTTTATAGTGAAATGGAAGCAGTCAGGGGTAAAGAAGCTCATGTCAATCTTCCCATTCTGCAAAATCATTATGTAATACAGTCACAAACCAAATTTCTGCTTCCCTTTTCAACATGAATTATACATTCACACTTTAAAGGGATAGTTCACCCAAATGATGAATGTTGTTCCAGACCTTTATGGTTTTCTTTCTTCCGTGGAAAACAAAAGAAGATTCACTTTCATTATTTGGAAAAAAAAAACAGTGTCAACCTACTTAAACACAACTCTTTGTGTGTTTAGAGGAAAAATGCAAGTCATACAGGTTTTTCATCATTAATATAAATTATGACAGAATATACATTTTTGGGTGAACTATTCCTTATCATTAGAGCCAAATGCTTTGCTACACAATGCCAGAAATTATAGAAATGAACAAGTTGTCAGTTGTAACAGCTCCAATAGCCTTACTGGGAGTCTTGGTGGATCAGCGTGTTTCAGGAATGGCTGCAAAACCACAGCAAAGTCATTCTTAAAGAAACGCTCACTGTACAAGAGTTGCTCCAGTGCTCTCTGAAACAACAATGTAGTTTAGCACCACATATAAAAATTGCAGCAAACACAATACATATTAAATGTAATTTGAAATAAATATTTGTCAAAAACTCACCTGAAATCCTAGGTTGACTCCAACCAGTTCCTTCAAATCAGCAGATCCAGCAGCTGGCTTTACCAGACAGGAACAGAATGACCTGGAGAGATAATAGCATGATTCATAATTAAATGTAGCTGTAAGCAGAAATGAAGGGGCCAAGCACTCCGATGGCAAACAGTTTGATAGAATTTAGAATTCTGGTGATGATTTTGAGCTGAGTGGTGAAAAATGATATTAGTTTAATGACTTGAAGTGTAATACAATAGCTTATAACTTTTTAAAAATAGGTGGCACTGTCACCAAATCGGTCACAATTTGAATATGAAGTTTCATGTCAATACACCAAAGCGTTCATGAGATACAGCCTTAGATCCTTATTGTCATCTGGTCATACAATTCATTTATGTGTTACACAAGAACAGTTTGGTCTATCAAAAAGCTTTTCATAACTTTTTTAATGAATGTCCCTAGATGATAGGGTTAGGGTTAGGGTTAGGTTAGGGCTAAGGTTTTCAAGATTTGCATATACAACTTCTAAAATTTGCCTCTAGATGATTCACAGCAAATGTTGTGCAAATTGGATGTACAGCCATGGAGTTTGAAAGAGTAGGTTTTCCACAAAATTCTAAATGGTGGATAGGAATTAAGGCCAATCATGGCAAACTGTGAAAAAAAATTATGTTTATTAATATGAGATCACCTTCGACCAATGTAAGTTTTTCTTTTTTTATGATTAACATATTTTATTTGAACACAGAAAAGCAAAACATAAATACACAAAATCAACGTTTATCTCCCACTACCTCCCCTCCCCATCATTAACCCCACCCCGACCCATAACAAACAGGACCCAATCCTCCACATGTTTATTCCCCGAATGCCCAAGACATCACATACAAAACTATGAACCCTCAACCAAATCTCCTGGATTTCCTGGATTCAAAAAATGTAATTATTTACAAAGAATGACTGGATATACAATTTTGTATCCATTTTCACTGACAATTTGAGCCCATGACACTACTTTCATTCGTTGCATGATTTTTAAAGCTCGATTTGATTTCCTGTACCTCTGGAGCAGACATCCTGGAGTGGGCTTCTGTACTTCCCTCAGGGTCTCCATAGGCAGTATCTGAACCACGTTCACTATCATTCGAGGAACCTGCACAGAAAGAACATTTTCACACTTGCAGATTCCATCCTGAGAGAACACACATATTAACATATATCTATGTGCATATTTTTATTTACTAGATGAGCAATAGACAGACAGTTTTGTTTAGTTTTTTCTGTAAAAATCAAAACAACAAATTTACAATTCAGGTTGTTTGACCAAATTTGTTTTGTGGAGTAAAAAATAGTCATGAATTTTAAAAACATTGGACCATAGTAGGCTATTATACCCAACATCTCAAGAGAAACCAGCTATTACCTCATTCATCAGCATTTCCAAAGACACGGTCATGTAATGGACAAAGTTCTCCACTGAAAAGAGGGACTGTTTGTAAAAATAGAGGGCATAAATTTAGTGCTCTATGAAAAAACTCCTACAGGACTATATGTTTGAATACAGTCAGAATATGGACTCTTTAGAGGTCAGTCACTTTTGCTAGCCAACAACTGCTCAAAGGAGCAAATACACTGCTCATGAGAACAAAGAAACACATCCATAAGACATTGCTAATCATCTCTACAAGCATTTGTGTTCACAATCAATTTAACATTTGTTTTAGACCTTCTAAAGTTCTTAATTTGACATTGTGAACAAAATGTGTCAATACTGTAGAAGAATCTTCTGTCTGTAGTTTGCCAAAGAAACAGCTTTGTAAGAAATGCCTTGTCTTTGCAGTAATCACAGATGTCATTCATTCCGATTAGAATGGTCAAGAGTTTCCAGTCCCCATCAAAGTCAATATCCTGTAGTAAAAGATGGAAAGAAATGTCAAAAAGTGTATTTATGAAGCACAAAGCACATCATTTACAATGTGAAATAGATCAAAGTAAATCTAGGCAAAATTTATAAGGACACATAACATTTTGATAATAGCATATTCAAAAGCACAGTAATGGAATAATGAACTAATCACAAAGACAAGAAGTATAAGTGATAGTTTTCATTATTGGGAATAATGTGAGGCAACCACTCCTTACCTCATAGGTTTTCAATGTGTCAATCAAATGTCTGACTTGTTCAGGAAGATTACTAGCAAGAGAAGCACAAATCAAATCATTATCTGATTATACAGTATATCACCTTAACAAATTAAGAGTTGGTTGCAAGCTTACACTTAAAGAAAAAATTTCTGATCTCGATGATAGATGATCAAAATGTTTTTCTAAAGCATGTGTTTCAGACATAGTTGCAGGTGTTTATTCTTTGGAGGAATGTCTAGTGATGTACTGGCATTTACAAGGTGTTGTGTCCGGTTACAGCCAGGTTAAATCCAGTCTCACAGAGAGGAGCTGGGGTCCCATGGACAGTCTTGGTTGGGGCAGGTCCCACTAAATTGGGGTTGAATAGTCTAATGATGTCTAAATCAGAAGCAAAGAGGAGTCCTGATCAGATATATAAAAAGTGTGCAAGCTACTCTGGTTCATGCTATTTCTCTAAGCTATTGCCTTTTTCAACCAGATAACCATGAAACGTATCAATTAAGATATTCAATTCAGAATATGACTGATATTAAGGCAAAAGGACATACTTGCAAGTGTAATGACATCTTGAAACGATCCATAGCCACCAATGCTGTTAACATATGCAAGTCACAATAAAAGATAAATTTGCTTGGGGAAATGAAAATATTCAGAATACAGTATGAGAGATAGTCATCATAAAATGGTAATTGTTTTTAAAAGCAGTAGCTATAGGCAATTTCCAAAAAGGTGAATGTTAAATTAGTATTGATAATACCAGAAAACTTTTACCTCCATGAAACATGGCGAAATTCAACAGGTATGCCAAGAACTGTGGTTGCATTTGCACCAATTGCTGTCTATAAGTGATACAATAATTAAATATATAAATAAATATAAGAGATTATTGAGTTAAAGCAAGTAAGATATGATTATATTAATGTGATTATTATAATTTGCTTTATTAGCCATCATTAGTAATTTTATCAGTAACTAATTATGTTGTACCTGCTCAAACTGTTTACCTCATGATTCATTCGATATAAATTAATTTGAATTATTTAAAAAAATTAAAAGAAAAATTTGACTGCTTACAAATGAACAGTGTGCATCAAAGGTGGATTAAACAGAACAAGGGAAGAGTAAATAATTGCACTCACTGTCAATGAATCCCCAAGGGCAGCAATCACTTTAATATCCGCTGCCTTCACCAGCTCAACTATTATAGAGATGGAGCAAATTAAAAGATCAGGCACTAAAACATTATTTTAAGATTCTTCTCAAATGACAAGTTTGCCTGTGATACAATAAGACAACTCAACTCAATCAGCATAAACAATCAGCATCAAAACCTAATGATCTAATAGCCTCAAAGAAAACACATGAAAAAAATCTACACTCAAAAAAGTTGTTGATTGTTCAATTTAGTTAATTAACTACTAATTACTAATAACTAAATTAACACAATTAACACACAGTTCTAGAACATATTTTTATTCCATTGCATTCTATCATTTACATTTGAAGAATTTGAGTTTGCTTAAACAATTTGTGTTTTGGTGTTTCATTTTATGTGTTATTGTAGCATTGATGAAGCCCTGCCATTTACTAGCTTGCTTTCCATGGGACACAATAAGCAGAGAAATTTTTTAAATTAAGTGTTATTTGATATGTTTTTGAAGAAGATGAATATAAAAGGGGATACTTGTTAGGTGTTTTAACTTCTGAAACAAGACAAAACATGCCTGTACACAGGCAAAAGTCTTTCCTTCCATGCAGAAAGAAATCGTGCTCGATTCAATCCAGCACAGCTAACAGCATCTGTGAAACACAGTGCTTAGTGCTCAGACGATACAGCAGCAACCCATTAACACTTCATTACTTAAAAAAACAAAGTACATTATGGCTCAAAACAGAACAAAATTTGACAGTATGAGTTACACATTACGATTCTTTTGAATCACTTCTGAGACCAAGTTAACCTTCTACATGTCAAAGAGGAAATGACAGGATGTTACGGAATAATTAAGGAAAATTATAGGTGGAATTTTCAACTGCAGGGTTTAATCGACTTCCTCCATGCGAGAGGCATCATCATCTCCTTCAAGAGGGGGCATGTCTTCAGAAACAGGGATAGAGTTTGTCTCCTCAACAGGCATGTCTTCATCCTCATCAATACCAATCCCATTTTGATAATTCTGTAGATGCGGTTGGAGTCCATCTGAGGATCATCTAATGAAAATCCAGAGAACAGCAGAGCGGTCTCAAACAAGAGTATGACGAGATCCTTCACGGCCTTGCCGTTTTTATCTGTGTCAGCCTTCTGTCTCAAAGTCTCCATGATGGGATGGTCGGGGTTGATCTCCATGTGCTTCTTGGCCATCATGTAGCCCATAGTGGAGTTGTCCCTCAGGGTCTGGGCCTTCATGATTATCTTAATGTTGGCCGTCCAACCATAAGGACTTGTCACGATACAACAGGGTGAGGAAACCAGCCGGTCTCAGAGGGTCTTGCAGAGGGTCTCAAACTTGGCCTTGTCTTCCTCCATCTTTTTCTTCTACTCATCCTCAGGCAGCTCCAGCCCCTTCTTGGTGAAAGACACCAGAGTCTTGCCATCAAAGTCCTTCAGCTGCTGTATACAGTACTCGTCGATGGGCTCGGTCATGTACAACACCTCAAAACCTCTCTTGCACACACACTCCACAAAAGCAGAGTGAGCAAACTGATCTTTGCTCTCGCCAGTGATGTAGTAGATGGAGTTCTGGTTTTCCTTCATACGGCTGATGTATTCAGTGAGGGAGGTCATCTCTTCACCAAACTGAGAGCTTTGGTAACGCAGCAGTTCCGACAGCTTCTTGCGGTTCTGAGAGTCCTCATGGATGCAGAGTTTCAGATTTTTGGAGAATGCACCATATAACTTATTGTAGTTGTCATTGTCCTCTGCAGTTCCAGTCACTTCTTGATATTGTTCTTGTGGATGACTTTTAGAATCTTGATCTGTTGGAGCATATCTCTGGAGATGTTCAGGGGCAGATCTTCAGAGACCACAACACCATGAATAAAGCTGAGATACTCTGGGATGAGATCCTCACAGCTGTCCATGAAGATCCTTCTGACGTACAGCTTGATGTTATTTATCTTATTCTTATTTTCAAAGAGGTCAAAAGGGGCATGGTGAGGGATAAAGAGCAGAGCGAGGAACTCCAGCTGACCTTACACGGAGAAATGCATGACAGCCAGGTGCTCTTCCCAGTTAATGATCAAGCTCTTGTAGAACTCTCCATACTCCTAGTTGGAGATGTCATCAGGGTTCCTGGTTGATGTACTTCTCCTTGACCTTCTTTTTTTCTTCTTGTCCTTATCTTTGGAGTCCTCTTCATCTTCTGAGCCCACATCCTCAATGTTGGGCTTGTCTTTGCCTTCCTCCTTTTCCTCCTTCTCAGGTTCTCCTCCTCTGCCTCATCATCACTGATCTACTTGTCGCATTCTTTCTCCACAAAGAGAGTGATTGGGTATCCAATGAACTGAAAGTGCTTCTTTAAACCACCTCCTTCACCCTCTTTTCCTCAATGTTTGATCTTCTTTCAGGGTTCCTGGTTGATGTACTTCTCCTTGACCTTCTTTTTTTCTTCTTGTCCTTATCTTTGGAGTCCTCTTCATCTTCTGAGCCCACATCCTCAATGTTGGGCTTGTCTTTGCCTTCCTCCTTTTCCTCCTTCTCAGGTTCTCCTCCTCTGCCTCATCATCACTGATCTACTTGTCGCATTCTTTCTCCACAAAGAGATTGATTGGGTATCCAATGAACTGAAAGTGCTTCTTTAAACCACCTCCTTCACCCTCTTTCCTCAATGTCTGATCTTCTTTCAGGGTTCCTGGTTGATGTACTTCTCCTTGACCTTCTTTTTTTCTTCTTGTCCTTATCTTTGGAGTCCTCTTCATCTTCTGAGCCCACATCCTCAATGTTGGGCTTGTCTTTGCCTTCCTCCTTTTCATCCTTCTCAGGTTCTCCTCCTCTGCCTCATCATCACTGATCTACTTGTCGCATTCTTTCTCCACAAAGAGAGTGATTGGGTATCCAATGAACTGAAAGTGCTTCTTTAAACCACCTCCTTCACCCTCTTTTCCTCAATGTCTGATCTTCTTTCAGGTGAAGAATGACTTTAGTTCCATGGACGATGGGCTCACCCTGATCAACCGTGACCGAAAAAGAGCCACCAGCAGAAGATTCCAGGTGTACTAGTCGTTATCTTTGTTTTTGGTGATGACAGTGACCTTTGCAGCAACCAGGTAGGCGGAGTAGAAGCCCATTCCAAACTGACCAATCATGGAGATGTCTGAACCAGCCCGAAGAGCCTCCATAAAGGCCTTTGTCCCGGACTTTGTGATGGTACCAAGGTGTAAAGGCATTAATGGAAAGGAGGAGGTGAGAACCGGCTTGACAATATAAATAATGTTTAATATAAAACTGAAACAAAAAGACAATCACACAAAGATGTTGGACAGCTGTCCGTAAATCTCTCTCTCTCTCTCTCTCTCTCTCTCTCTCTCTCTCTCTCGCACTGCAGCTTCCAGCTGGCCTTTATCCCTCTCTGAGGTTTGATTAGCCTGATTAGGGGCCGGGTGTGCAGAATCCCAACCCTGCAATGCCCTCCGCCCTGTCACACCATGTCATTGATGAGATCGGCTTTGGTTATTCCGACACCAGTGTTGATACTGTTAAGAGTGCATTCATGAACGTTGGGGACAATGTCGATCTTCAGGTCCTCTCCATTGTTCAGATTGGTTTGATCAGTCAAAGTTTCATATCTGATTTTGTCAAGAGCATCAGAGGCTTTGGAGATGAGCTCCCTGAGGAAGATCTCTTTGTTGGAGTAGAAGGTGTTGATAATGAGAGACATCAGCTGGGCGATCTCTACCTGGAAGGCAAAGGTCTCAGCCTCCTCCTCTTGGTTAGTTTTGTTGATTTTCATATAATTTGATTGCCAAAGACAGCTAATCTCCACAACACTATTACTCAAGCAAGCAGAGGAGAGCTACTTTTAGTTTTTAATGTTTTGTTATGTTGAGGTTAAGAAGAGTTTCTGTTATGTTGGAATTTTGGGGTTTGATCTAATTTTGGAGTGGAGTTTGATCTGATGATGAGGTTAGATAAATGTTGTTCATGAAGACGATTGCTCACTTTGTTGAACAATTGCAGCACTATCCATAGCATATTTACTAAACAACACCCTGTAGTGCTTCCGATCAGTGTTTATTTAGAACTTTCACTAATAGTTAATAAATAAAGACATTTATTTAAGTTACATTGACATCACATTTTTGGGGGGTTTACTCAATTCAACTAGGTTCTTTCTACACAAAGTGTTTGTGTTGAGATAACATAAAGTTAAGAAAACTAATTTCAAACATGTGGAACCACTGTCCACAATTGAAACAAGTTCAGCAACAGAGCTATTTGTTTGTGTGTGTGTAGAATAGACAGATGCTTGGCAATCAGTACTGGCACCTTGTATTATAATAAAGGGATAGTGAAGTGATATAAGTGTGGGTAAGAAACAGTCATTTCGCTAAAGTATTTTTTTTTTTATTATTATAAATCTCCACTTGCACTTTCTTCTTCTTTTGGCTTTGGCATTTCACATTATTCTTGCATATCGCCACCTACTGGGCAAGGAGAATTTATTGTAAAAACAGATTTAAATATTGCTCTGTTTCTCACACATACCTATCATAACGCTTTTGAAGATATGCATTTACCACTGGAGCCATGTGGATTACTTTTATGTGCCCTTTATTTGCTTAAGTTCTGGACACTTTTCACTTACATTCAGAGGAACTACAGAGCTTCCAAAAATCTTTGAGGGTGAGTAAATGTTGATCAAACATTCATTTTTGGGTGAACTATCCCATTGACATTAGATCAGCAGCCTGCATTCCTTATAGGCAGATCCTGACAGGACAATCGTCTAAAATACTAATCCTTGACCAACCTACCCGAGGTGGGCACAGAAGAGGAGGGGCTCATATCAGGACACAAGAAAGGTTGATTTTTGAAACTGATTGGTCTGGTCTTCTCGGGAAACTCCTGTAGTAATATGAAACAAACTAACAGACAGTTTCTGTGGTGTCACAACAAGCAATACATGGGGGCATCACTGAGGCCACAGATGGGCCTTAACCATAGACCAACCCGAGCACTGTAATCTTGATTATATTACGATTTACCATGGATTAACCAAATAGAAAGCTGTATACATTGCCTTGTGTTGACGTTATTACACAAATGTTCTCTTTAGGAAGTTTGTATTACCTTTCTTAGGGCCTCCTCGCTGTAGTGACTAAGTCCTTCTTCATATTCCAACCTCCACTCATTCCCTTGAGTTGAGAAAAATGGCAAGATCCATGAATACTGTAGACTTATCAAAAGTCAGAATATGAAACAGAGCAGGCCTTCCTAGGCATGGTAAAGTACAATGCACTATTGAACTTTAACAAATCCTCATCTACACCAGAGGTCCATATAAATAATTAGGTCCTTTATCAACATCATTTACATCTGGCATCCCAAGCCAATCTCTTTTCACCAGACCAGACATGTAATGTGTGCCTTGTTTTTCAGCTTATGTCCTCCAAGCTCTGGATGCTTCTAGCACTTACCGTTGACAGGACAGAGGGCTAGCAAGCAGGTTGCCACGGCAATCAAAAGCTGCTCCATGGTGGAGCGTTTCCAAGCAGGTTAGCACAATGGATGTGCACGCAGCGAGAACGAGGCCATTATATCAGCGCCCCTTTATCTTCCCCACCTAAAACAGCTGAGTGACAAAGTTCAGGCCCACCAACATAAAGCATGATCCAACGGCACACTCAGCTGCAGAGGGACTAGTGACCATTCACAACTTCAGAGAGCTTTACCTGAACCCACGTAGCACAGGGGCCTGGGAGAAACCAGCCATCAACTGTTCAGAGCATGACCAGAAATTCTTTTGAAGGGAAAAACAAAACACTAAACTAACCACTTGCTTTCACCAAATAACATTTGTAGGTTATAATTACATATGATAAAATGTGAAATAACAAACAGCTGTGAATCCATGGAATTGCTTTATTAGTTATTTATAAACATTGCCATTCTGAAAATGCAATTTTTAAACTGTGATCACTGTATTATGATGGATTTGGTGAGCATGGAAAAGAAGAATCTGTTATATGATTTAGGATACAGTTTCATACCATTGCTGAATTTTGAGAACAACTCAGACAGATGCTTGGCATGAACAACAGACTCAAGTAATTTCATCCTATGCACATACATATGCCTTTCTTACAGATTCTTACACCAAACATTGAAATATTGCTATATTACCTGAAAGACAGACATATTCCTTTACTGAAGTACAATAAAGATCAAATATTGTAGACATGCTCACAATTTAAATAGAGTATTTTCCCTTTGAAATATAACATAAAATTTCACAAATTTGCAGGCAAACAGCCAGATTCTGACACAAATTTATCTGTTTCACAGAGCTACAGACTTTACAAAATAATCAGAGAGCATTCATTGCCTCACTGAAAAACAAAATAGGTGACATAATACCAAAAACATTAAAAGAATAGTTCAACCAAAAGTAAAATTCACTCATCATTTACTCACCCTCATGACATTCCAGATGTATATGACTTTCTTTCTTCTGCTGAACACAAATAAATATGTTTAGAAGAATATTTCAGCTCTGTAGGTGTAGGAATGGTGACCAATACTTTAAATGTCCAAAAATAACATAAAGGCAGCATAAAAGTCATCCACCCAAGACCAGTAGTACTATATCTTCAGAAGCAATACGATAGGTGTGGGTGAGAAACAGATAAATATTTTAGCCCTTTTTTACTATAAATGATTCTCCCTGCCCAGTAGGTGGCAAAATGCACAAAGATTGTGAACTTCCAAAAACAAAAGAATGTGAAAGTGGAGATTTATAGTAACAAATAACTTAAATATTGATCAGTTTCTCACCCAAACCTATAATATCACTTCTGAAGATATAGATTAAACCACTGGAGTCACATGGACTACTTTTATGCTGCCTTTATGTGCATTTTATACCTTCAAAGTTCTGATCACCATTCACTTGCATTGTATGGACCTAAAGTGCTGAAATATTCTTTTAAAAATCTGGGTTCAGAATAATTCATACACATCTGGTATGGCATGAGGGTGAGTAAATGAGAGAATTTTCATTTTTGGGTGAACTATATCTTTAAGCATTTTAGCCAACCCTATATGCAGAGGAAGAAAGTATATAAATCATCTTTTGGAAACATTTGAATTGAATCTCCTAGTGCTTTAACAACTTGACAGTTAGTAGACACCAGCTATATTTGCAATGATTCCTTTCTTTGAACATCCCACAGAGACTCTTTTGTAACAATGAAAGGTAAAGGGCAGTATTTTTCTAAATGATTCAACAATGAGTGTTCAAGGCAATGAAAAGCTATTTGAGAGATAAGATCTTTACTGCAAACCTTAGATTACGGTGTAGTTTGTTTATTTGTATTGTGCATCTTTTTAGCCAAGACAGTGACATGTTAATTGTACATCTATGTGCAAGCTATTTCTGTCCAAATATTGCCATTATAAATAAATTTCTAGATAAAGTTAAAAAAAAAGGTATTAGCGAACCCAATAAATCTGCTAGCAAGCCACTCAGTCCAACATAACAGATGTAAATAAAACATGCTTATACTATGAACCTTTTACATATTGAATTCAGAGCACAGCACACATCTCACTTTATACTCCAAAGAGGCATGGTGCCCGTGTTATGTACCAGATCCTAAAAAAATTATCTGAATGAGTGTTTGAAAGGATTGCACAGAACCAACAGGTCCTATCCTTGGCTTTTAGCACAGTGGCAAGCAAAAAGCAGAAGCAACTACTGGAATTCATTCAGCAAAATTTTCTTTTTCCCCACATAGTGAGCATTGATTTGCACAAATGTCAGTTCACCTGGCAAATCCCTGAGGCGTATGTTTAAGATATTGTAGAAGTTAGTCTAGTTTTTCTGTCATTGCTTTTTCCCAAGCTTGAACTCCACAGTTTAAAGACTAGAGAGGGCAACAAGAGTTCAGGCAGCTCTTTTGGGGATTGAAGACCACAGCTGGGTGGAGGTGTAAGTGGTTGATTTTGGGAAGAGGAGATGCTGGAAGGCCTCATCCTTCTCCTTTAATCCTAGTCCATTTGGTCACCTCTACCCTGATTCCTGTTCTTTCATTGTTCCTCAGGCTCTGCGGCAGGTTGCTCAGGTTGGGCTGGAGGTCTAGGAGGTGCTGGAGGGACTCTGGGTCCTGCTTGGTGCTGTCTCTGTCGATATGCGATTACTGTGCCCAAGAGCAAAGCAATGACAGTCATGAGGTAGAGATCCCACTCTGGACCCAGCAACTGGTCAAGATCCACCCGAGATAGAAGCTCATTCAGCTAAAGAAAGAAATCTTATTGGTTAGTCTTTGGCTCTTTTTCATTGTCTCTATACAGACAAAGAAAAAAATAAAAACAGAACAACTATCATGTTAATTGCAGTCCAGACAGGTCAAACAACTCCGGTGATTGACAGATGTGACTTACATTGAGATCCTGCAGGAACTGCAGTGCATAGACGAGGCCCAGTTTGCAAAGGGCCAGGAATACAGGCACCTGGGCGTCAGGACTGGTTTCTGCAGCCATATCATAGAAACGCTTGGCCAGATGAATGTCCTACGGAGGAACAATCAAAAAATAAATGCAGCGTTCAGTCCATGCATGCTTGCATGTGTATGCAAAAATGCATGCAGATCTCACCTGTTTGATGCCAAGGCCCTTTTCATGCATATAGCCCAGGTTAAACATGGCTTGTGCACTGTGCTGTTGTTCTGATGCCAGACGATAATGAATGACTGCAGTCTCATAGTCCACATCAGTGCCATAGCCATAGAAATGATAGTCACCTAGCTTGATTCTGGCTACTGTGTAGCCTGTGTAGAAACCAAGAGTCAAAACCGCTATTGTGATAGAGTTCCTAGATTTTTAACTGCCTCATAAAGATTGAGACATAAGCAAATATATTTGTCTCACTACCACATTGTAAGGACATCACAGCAAGCATTTTGCTAGTGTGATTGTATGGAGTGAAGAGACCAGTCTAACCTTGGGCGGCTGCTCTGGTCCAGTGGAGCAAAGCCCGTGGGTATGTTTCATTCTCATTGAAAATCTGTGACCCCTCTGCAATACATACATACAAAAAAAGAGTTAGTTTTATCTTTATAAAAAATAGCAAGTCTTCATTTAGTTTCAATTTATCAGAGTATTGCAAACACACTCGAGTACATCCTTATTTGTGATAAGTGGTCTTTCAGGCTTCCTGAGCAGACAGTTTTACTTTCCTTATGGAAACCAAATTACAAGGCCCAAGCTGGTAATTGAAAAACTGCTTGGACCGATTTAAAAGGTCAAGAAGCAGCATTTAAGGAATTTGGTTTGTGTGATGGAGCCTGTGAGAATGTCCCCATCATGGAATTTTAACTGTGTTCCAAGGACTTAGGGTTTTACTCACTTTTTAGGATTTATGTGGGGTTTGCTATTTTAAATTACCAGTTTTTAGCAAGTGGGCATTACCATTTAAGGAAGCACATCTGTGGGAAGTGCTAATTTGATCTATTTGAGCAGTTTTAGTATGCAAATGAAGGAAATTGGTACTTTAATTCACCAAAAAGGCATTCAACCATTCACAAAGTATAGTCAGGACATTACTGATGTAAAACATAGCACCATCACTATTTGAAAAAAGAATTTTTTTAATCAAATCTAGACAGGCCCCATTTCCAGCAGCCATCACTCCAACACCTTATCCTCGAGTATTCATGCTAAATTGCTAATTTGGTACTAGAATCACTTGCCATTATATCAAACACAGCTGAAAGCTATTTGGTTTGTTAAATGAAGCTTAACATTGTCATTATTGTCACCAATAAACTTGCATGTCTTAAGGTAAATATTAGGTCAAAAATGGCAACAAAAAAAAGAAACACTTTATCTAGAAACTCATCAGTCAATCTTTTTTGAGGAATGGCTATACAATGGTTGAAATTGTCAAAGAAACTGATTTCATACAAAGGAGTACACTACAGTCTTCAAAGACAAAGGACAACTGTCTCTAACAAGGACAGAAAGAGATGTGGAAGTCCAGATGTACAACTAAACATGAGGATAAGTACATCAGTCTCTAGTTGAGAAATAGATGCCTCATGTGTATGATGCATGAGAATGGCCAGACAAGACAGCCACATCTATAGCAAGTGCTACAGGAAGTGTGGGGTGAAATGTCACCTGAGTATCTGGACAAATGGACAGCTAGAATGCAAAGGATCTGCAAAGCTGTCATTGCAGCACGTTGGGGATTTTTTGATGAGAACTCTCTGAAGTAGTTTAAGAAGTTCTGAAAAGTAATTGTTAATGTTATTAATGTCCTGAATATACATTGTGATTAGTTGAACGGAACTTTGATGAATAAAAGTGCCAATTTCTTTCCATAAGAGCAAAATCTGTACATTATTCCAAACATTTGGCTCTCAGTCTATAAATACTGGGTCTTTTCCCCTGGACTAGTACTTTCCATTGCTTTCGCACCTGAGGAACTATAGTTTCTTGTAGCCGTTTTAAGGGACATTTTTAGCTCCTAATCAAACATGTGTATGGGTGCGTACCTTTGGGGTGCGGTCTGCAACTGGTCAAAAACCTGTGAGGCAAAAATAGCTTTGAGACAGTCCATCCGCGCATCTCATCTCGTGGCTATATATATATTCATATATACACACGCACACACATATAGGCCTGCCACCACTACAGGCACTTGACTAGTGGACAGATTGTGTTGTGTTTGGAGCAAATGAAACAAGGTTGCTGTCACTGCTAGAGCACAAGAAATCTCCAGCCTGGAGGGGATTAGGTACAGCTTTAGTACCAAAAACAGTTCTAGCTTTTAGACTGTTTTCTTTTATAATTATTTATTTTTTTTAAGTAACCTTGGTTTTAATTTGCTTTTAAATACCATTTATTTGCAAATTGTTCACCAGTACTATGAAATAAACATCTTGTTGGAATGCCATTCCTGCTTCCTGGTGTGATTCTCCTTGTGACTGCCTTGGTCCCTATTACACAGTTTGCTTTCACAACCTGTCCAAGACCAGCTTTTGACATACAAAATGCCACAATCAATATGCATGTAGCATTAGCCTCAGATGGCATGCACTTAGACCACCCATGCACATGTTCGATAAGTCCAACATACAAAAATGAGTTGTTCTTGATCTGGCTTTAATTTGATTGGATGACTTGACACAACTTAAAGAAATCAGAGCATTTCATAAGTCCGTCTGGAAACAGCTATTGGGTTTATACAAAGAGCACCTTAAAGGTTGAAATTATCAATAGATTTGCCAAAGTGTACCTGGTTAGTGGTATCAGATCTTTGAAAGATGCTCAATAGTTTTGTTTGATCTTATACATATAGATCAGGGGGCTGTAGCTCTTCTGACAACATCAGGCATCTCATCAATATTATGTTGTCAGTGGCAAATGATCAGACTCCAATCACGGCCATCTCAATTGACGCTGAAAAATTCGTTTGATATGATAGAATGGGATCATCTTTTTAAGATTTTAGAAATATACAGGTTCAGGAATACTTTTATTGGATGGATTAAGTTACTTTAAAGATACCAAGTAGGGGTGGTACAAACAAATTTATTCATTTCAGATTATTTAACTCTGGATCCTCTTTCCCCATTATTGTTCTGTTTTGCCCTGGAACCATTAGCAGCCACGATAAGAAGGGAAGATGATTTTCCAGGGGTGGTGGCAGGAGGTGGGGCACATAAGCTTTTGCTTTACGAAGATGATAATTTATTATTCGTCTCAAACCCACTAGATCTATGCCTTGCCTCCAGAAAATTAATTATTTTTCTAAGTTCTCAGGTTATAGAGTCAATTGGTCTAAGGGAGGGGTAATAGTGGGTGTTTAATGTTAAATGTAATTTATTATATATATGTTGTGGTATTATTATTATTATTATTATTATTATTATTATAGGTCTATGAATCAATAAAAATGTTAATTTAAAAAAATATATATGTTTTAGGCACTTAGTACCAAGTAAACTAGATATCCAACTCTAGATAAACTAGAGTTTTGTCTGTGAAATAGTTTGTACTGATTTCTTTTGGAAGAGCAGACATTCTCAACACAGAGCCAACATATATTTTCCACTAGATTTCTAGTGACCATTATTTAGATGACCTTTTTCCACACCGGTCTATTGTGATAGAGATAAACTCACACCTAAATGGAAGGTTTAAATATATATATATATATATATTTTTTTAACGGTGTTTGTTCACTTTACATGTCAGTCAGAAGGTCTGACTGCTAGACTATAATTTATATGTAAGAGTTGAGGAGTCTGGCGCCCTCTGGTGTCAGGAACAGAGCATTGACTTACTCTGATCAAGGATGAAGGCCACATTGCTCTGGGCGACCTCGTAGCCCTGTTCAGCCAGCAGTAGGTACTGCACTAGAGCAGAGTCCATGTCGCCATCCTTAAAGCTTCCATACGCAGCCATAAGTCTCTCAGACCAGCGACCTCGCTCACATACGTTCTTGAAGAGCTGCTCTCACAAATACACATTATCTCCACTATCACATAACCTTTTTGAAAGATGGATGCATGTACAATTAAATAATGTCTTACCTCCACTGCAGTGTGACAGGAACGCATGACTCCAGTCCCTGTGGCATGCATCTGGGCCAGATTATAAAAGGCAAGGATGTGGCCGGCTTGAGATGCCAGATTAAAGAATTTTAGAGCCTGCTTATAATCACGCTTCACTCCAATGCCATCTAAAAGATGAAGAAAGAGAGGGTAGTTATAAATGTACTTTCATACTCTTCAAAAACCCACCAGCAGAAAAGACAAACAGTTCTCAGTTCTTAATGTTTGTCAAGATCATGTCAAATGAGAATGCAGGTGGGTGTATGTCATGGTAACAATCACCTAGGCAACCAAACCAAAAGGAGTCTGCTGTGATTTAAGATAAAAATAAGACATGAAAGTTGAAGCAAAGAAAGAAATAAGAGATAGAGAAACAAGAACAACTGAGATAAAATCAGAAACATGTTTAGGGTTCTTATACTTTCTGACCAATTAATTTTCATGACTTTTTGTGACAGTTCCAGACATTCATTACTAGATAAAGTGTTATATAAGATTACTGGCATAGATTTTGATTTGTGTATAAATGTCGCCTCGAACATTAACAGAGAATTTCTCTCTCTTCATCACACACACTTACTGTAGTACATGGTTCCCAGCTGTAGCTGTCCATCCACCCAGCCTTGCTCTGCAGCTTTCTGAAAAAACTTCAGTGCCATGTCATAATTCTGCCAGAATAAGACAAAAATGTTTTTTAACTTACACTATGATGTAGCGTGATCTTAAAGGAATATTCCAGGCTCAACACAAGTTACGTTCAATCAACAGCATTTGTTGCATAATATTGATTACCACAAAAATACATTGAATTGTCCCTCATTTTCTTTAAAAAATGTAAATAAAAAATAAGTGAGGCACTTACAATGGAAGACAATGGCGACAATCCATAAAAGTTAAAATATTCAACATTTTAAAAGTATAGCCACAAGACAAACAATATGTTTATGATTTTGGTGCGATCAAATCGCTTGCTAATCTTTTCTGTGGAAAGTTATATCCACTTAACTTTGTTGCCATGATGATGTAATGTGAACATTATTTTTACAGTAATTTTAAGGTTTGATTTAAACAACTTTACAGTGCAAATACTACATGAGTTTTAACAGAAGAATTAACGCAAGTGCTCTTATAGAATTATAAGTTTCACATTTATGCATTTAAACCTTCCATTGGCCCCATTCACTTCAATTGTAAGTGCCTCAAATTAAACGTGCTTCAAGACTACATTTATTTTTGTGGTAAATCAACAATATGCCACAAATGCAGTCGATTGACATTAACTTGTATTGAGCTGAGCACATTAATATTCCTTTCATGTGCTCAGCTGAGCAGATTCTTCAATTAACCTACCACAGGAACACCCCTTCCATACAGGTAAGCCATACCAAGACCACTCTGGCCAACCGGGTTACCCTAAGAGATGCAAACAGAAATTTGTGTAAGTGGAGATTATTTGAAAATGAACAGTGGTGCTTAATATATTGATAAGAACAATTATTCTCACCAAGTCCGCAGCCTTTTTGAAATAATGCAGGGCTGTTTCATTGTTTTGAGAAACATATTCATTGCCTTCAGAGAACATCTAATACAAGAGAATGAGAGGAGTCCGACAGATGGAGTTTAAGAGAAAGATGAATCATAATGTTAGATAATGCAGTTAAAGTCCAAGAAAAGGAACAATAAAAAATGTCTTTGCACATGAGTAGGACTATACCTTTCCAAGGAAGGCCATTGCATGCGTGTTCCCAGCATTTGCTGCTTGGTTAAAATAGTCATACGCTCGCTAAAAAATAAATTACAAAAATATATAATTTGTTTGATCACATGTTCACTAGAGTACTAACATGGCAGAGCCTCAGAAATAAGCCAGAAAAGGAAAATGTACCTGATGATTCTGTTCAACACCTCTTCCTCCATGTAAGTGTAACTGGCCCAGACCAACCTGGGGGGGACACATGAGAATGTGATAATCAGCAACATCAAAAACAGGTAGAACAACAAGATCATGAGCTCTACAATTAACAACAAAACAAAACAGTAGCAGTGACTTAGACATCAATCAATGGCAGTTTCTCATTTGTAGTCATGCTGCAGGGTGAAATTCTTCTGCTAGACACTGAACTTGTCAACAGTTTTAAATTTACCTGGGCCTGCACATCTCCTTTCTCAGCCAAGAACTGGTAGTACTGGATTAAATCCTCCTCTAGCATTCCACTGCTAGAACCAGGATTTTCCACCTCATCTAAGAGCCGGATCCGCTGTACTGCGCTGCCCCCTGTCAGGGACACATCGCTGGCCACTGACAAAGAACAAAAAGCTACTTTCACTTCTGATCTGAACATTTATGTCTTCAAGTGACTAATTTGTCAACAGTACGAACAGACTGCTGCTTAAATCATCTTGTGCATATTTACGAAATGTACATAACAACATACATTACCCACATGTACGTTTACCAAACTCAAAAACATCATGCTTGCTGTAGTTTGTATTACAAACTGCATAGCTAATTTGCTCACAATGCTCAAGAGTGACATGTACCATGAAAGGGAATGTTATGTTTGATCTAAACTAAATCTACACTGCAGGTAATGTGTTATGATGAAATTGATCTGCTGTGGATGGGCTGTATTGGACCTTGAACATCATATGATAAAGGCCCAAACAGGATTTTCTTTTTTATGTTTACAGTGCTCAGAAGAGAAATCTGACCTGTGTCACATGTGGGATATGAAATCACTAAACATTTCCTTAGACAAACTGTGGAAAATGGCAGACACCAGCATTATAGTGAAAAGATAAAAAAATGTAAAAGGTCACCAGGGATCCAGAAAGCATATATTAAATGATGCAGCAGTGAAATTAGACACAAGGAAGTGAGGATTGCATTATCTGTTAAAGTACAGAAATGCAAGTAGGTATAGCTGCAGACCAGAGATCTCCAAATGGGAATGGAATCTATAAAAGAGGTTCGGGTTACACCAGAAGGCTCCCTATATCTTTGCTGGTGGTTTGGAACTCCTGCCCCTTTTTGGAGCTCTGCCTGCAGCTGTATCCTTCTCCAGAAATGTGACATGTTGTACCGTGATTGGCCACCAGTCTGTAATGAGTGAGAGCAGATTCACAGCTCTGAGGAACCCCAGCACCTCCCCAATATCTGTATCCCTGAAAGAGATGTATGGTAGAGGCTTCATCAGATAAGATGTGGGATTGATAACCAGCAATACTGTGTAGAAAAAGGCCAAGCACGAGAAAGAAAACAATATACTCAGACTCAGTTCCAATTCACTGAGTAAACAAGGTAGTCATGTATAAACTATGGTGCCACAGGGTCTGGGATTTCAGCTTTACTTCACTTAACTGAGCCAAAATGTCGGTGAGAATTTCAATAGATCAGAAGGCTAGCCTAAACACTCGTCTTGATAAAAGCAAAGTCAAACAAGGCTTGACACATATGCGAAGCAACTAATCAGGTCTAGTTTCCTGGTTGAAACCAGATCCAACCTTTGAAAATATCCCTTATTCAAAAAATAAATAGGACAGAGAATCATTCTTCTTACCAGGATCATATGTGCAACTAGGTTTCCACCCAAAGCTCCAAAGGTGTAGTACACCAACGCCTGAAATTATGTAAAAGATAGTGTCTCCATTAAGCATTCACAAAACAATGTTTTGATTTATAGATACATTTCAGTAAGGAAATAAAATACCTTTGCTTGACTCGAATTCACCCCTAATCCTGCCGCATATAGGAAACCAAGGGCCTGAGTAAACACAAATTGAAAGGGCCCCCAGTTATGTAAAAATAAATAATAAAACAGGAATGCAGTTTTACACAAATATTCCATGTTCAACACAAGTTAAGCTCAAACAACAGCATTTGTGGCATAACATTGATTACCACATAAATTATATTTTCTCGTCCCTCCTTTTCTTTAAAAAAAAAAAAAAAGATCCAGGTTACAGTGAGGCACTTGCAATGGAAATGAATGGTTTAAAAAGGCAGAAATGTGAATCGTTTCATTTTATAAAAACACTTACATTAAATCTTCCATTAATCTCATGTATAATTGAGCTGTAAAGTTGTTTAAATTGTAATTTTTAGTCATTTTAGGGTTGGATGAAATTACATCGTAATCTATAACTTCACACAAAAGAGGTTAGTAAGGGATGTTATCACACTAAAATCATGTTAACACGCATATTATGTTTTGTAGCTATACTTTTATCAGTGAGCATTTTAATGTTTATGGATTGGCCACATTCACTTCCATTGTAAGTGCGTCACTGTAAACCCGATTTTAGCTTTTTTTTTTTTTTTTTTTAAAGAAGTGTCAAGTCCCACATTTTTTTTATCAGGGCTCAACGCTAAGGATTTTTTCTACTGGCCGGTCGGGCCAGTGCTTCAGATTTGTACTGGCCCTGCCAAAACTTTCACTTCCCCCAACATAAAAATGATAAATAGCTGTTTTACCAACATGGCTTAAAAAATGTGTCCTAAGATAATTATTTTTTACATATATTATGTTTTTAAGACAATGTCCCCCCAAACTGAATCACGTTTATAATTTGCAAGATATGATTTATGCCTAATGTAATCCCATATAAGCACTTTACAGATATAAATTAATAAATACATCATATTAACTTCAGCCTTCCTGCCATTTCACATGAGTTTAAGCGAAGAGTTCTATGGAGGAGATGATGAGTTTTCGGTCACCCGTTTAGTTATTCATGCAACTTTTGGCCATGTGTAGTATATTCCCACACAGGATCAAAGATTTAATCAGCGAGTTAAAGATGTGATTATTGGCTGTAATATACATATGAATCCCTGAGAACAGACTTCCAAATCGGTTGTGACGTGTAATATACATTAGGGAGATATTAGGCCTAAAATGTGAATTAAGAATGTGTATATAACATGACATCAGACAACCTAAAGACCAACACAGCCTGATTCACAAAGTACAAAAACAAAAATACCTGTACGGTGCAGAAATGAGAAATATAACTGGTGTTTCATGAGGATGATATGAAGTAGACCGTTTTGAATATTCACCTTCACCCTGCAGCTGAAACGCTCTGATAATAATATCCTAATAGCCATAGTGTTCTTGCTTCTTTTCATATCAAACGCCATTATCATGTCGAATTAATGATTCCGTTTTTAAACTAACCTAATTAAATTAAACTTAAATTTTGGATACTGAGCAGCTCGTGATTTCCAGGCACATGTATAACTGGGGTTTAACAATGTTTATTACGTTTCATTCTGCGCTTCATCTCTAAAGGCGAATTAATGAGAGAAAATAAGTTGGAATAAAACTAGCGCTCTGTCCCTTTACGAGAGCACATGCATGTTAAACAGTCTACACAGCATGGAGAGAGATGATGATAAGACTTTATGCATGGAGAGAAGTGGATTCCCCATCTGTCGCTCACTTCGACGTTGTGTCGAGTGAAGCGACACTAGGGGACTTTCTTGAAGGCCTTGGTTACCTCTTAAATTGAGAAAGGGCCAATGAGAATTTGGCAGACAGAATTTGCATGTCCCTCCCCTCGAGCGGTTGTGCGATCAGCAAGCTGAGATCACTTACTGATAATTACTGATAATTTCTTCCCGGAGGTGCATAATGAGCTGACGAGGTCGTGGAGGGCACCTTTCACTGCCCGCAACCAAACTCCGCTCTCACTACCCTCGACAGCGGAGTGGCTCACAGGTACTCTGAGATCCCCCAGGTGGACAGAGCGGTTGCGATCCGCCTATGTCCTGAGAACGCCACCACCTGGCGGGATCGCCCGGTGCTCCACTCCAAGGCCTGTAGGATGATGTCGTCACTGACCACCAAAGCCTACAGCGCCACTGGACAGGCCGCCTCCGCCCTGCATGCCATGGCCCTCCTGCAAGTTCACCAGGCCAAGGCACTCAAAGATCTGCTCTTGGGTAGTCCTGACCTTGATGTGTTGCAGGAACTGCGCTCTGCGACTGACCTCATCCTCCGGGCCATGAAGGTCACAGTGCGGACACTCGGGCAGGCGATGGCCACCCTTGTGGTCCAGGATCATAATCTATGACTGAACCTGTCATGCTCCCGAGGGCATCCTCCTGCAGTTTCCAAACGTCAGGCAGCTCCACCTCAACCTGGGCCCAGTACTCAGCCCCAGAGCAGAGTGCCCTGCAGGAAGCGCACAACCCCCGTCTCCCGAATGTCCTCGAGGACCCGGAAGGCTCCCAAGCGTTCCTGAGATGGACGACCCAGGAAACGAGACATTTGCGCTGGAGCTGGTAAGCAGACCACACTATTTCCTTTGCAGCACCCCCTTCGGGCTGCGGTACCCACATTCTCAATAAAAGAGAAATTTCCTTGTTTCCTGGTTCATCTGGCACGCAAATGCCGTTCTCACGGCAACCTGGTGCCACACTTCAGCAGTCCCGGCAACCTGGATGCGGACCTCTCGCCTCTGGACCCACGACTTCCTCCCCCCCGGATCTGACGAGACTTGAGGATGCCTACATGGGACCTCATCCTCAGTCACTAATCCGCCCCCAGCCTGGTATGCTGAGCAAGGTAAGTGCTTCGAGCCTTCTCTCAGCCCCAAAGCCTCGGGACGTGCTTTTGCCTCCCGATGACACACTAACTGCTCCGTCCTGCTGCGAAGCCTCGCCAGGTACATCAAAAACGATCGTCCCCCTTAGTGCCCCTCGCACGGAGCTTGGACGTGTGGCTCTCACTTCCCAACCCATTGTGCTGGCTGGCCAGGATCATCCGACTCGGCTAAGCAATTCAGTTAGCCAGGCCCTCGCCCCTTTTCGGTGGCGTCCGCTATAACTTGGTGCATGGCGAAGACGCAAACACCCTACGTGCTGAGATCGTGACCCTCTTACTCAAAGACGCAATAGAGCCTGTCCCTTCAGCAGAGATGAAGAAGGGTCTCTACAGCCCTTACTTCATCGTACCCAAGAAAGGCGGCAGCTTACGACCGATCTTGGACTTTACACAAACTCCTGTTCATAATGCTCACGCAAAGACACATTCTAACTTGCTTCCGGCATCAAGATTGGTTCACGGCGGTAGACCTGAAGGATGCGTACTTCCACGTCTCTATCTTGCCTCAACAGCGACCCTTCCTACGGTTCGCATTCGACAGCCAGGCGTATCAGTACAAGGTCCTCCCCTTCGGCATGTCACTGTCCCCTCGTGTCTTCACGAAAGTCGCAGAGGCAGCCCTTGCCCCGCTAAGGGAAGTGGACATCCACATACTCAACTACCTCGATGACTGGCTCATCTTAGCCCACTCTCGAGTCACTGTGAGCCCACATGGACCAGGTGCTCAGGCATCTAGGGTTTCAGGTCAACATGGAAAAGAGCAAGTTTGCCCGGTTCAGAACATATCTTTCCTACTTGCACGGGTGCTGTGCAAGGTCAGGGAGGACGAGGAACAAGTCACTCTGGTGGCCCCGTACTGGCTTACACGGACTTGGTTCTCAGATCTCATGCTCCTCGTGACAGCCCCTCCCTGGCTAATTCCCCTGAGGAAGGACCTCAGGGGATTCCCCTGAGGAAGGACCTCAGGCTTTCCCACTGGGTTTTTGACGCCATCACTTTGGCCCATCACACCCAGGAAGGATCTTCTTTCTCAGGAACAGGGCACCCTCTGGCATCTGCGCCCAGACCTCTGGAACATCCACGTCTTGCCCCTGGACAGGATGCGGAAGATCCTGAAGATCGGAAGATTTGCTTGTTCGCAAATTGGTGTTCTTCCCAATCTGAAGACACGCAGAGATGCGCAGTTGGGTCAGTGCTCTCGTTTCTACAAGAGAGGCTGGAGGGGAGGACAGTGGAAAGGGAACACTTTATCCAAACAGAGGCTTTCCCACTGGGTTTTTGACGCCATCACTTTGGCCCATCACACCCAGGCCGTGCCTGCCCCCTTGCGGGATCGAGCACACTTGACAAGAAGTGTGGCATCCTCGTGGGCACTGGCCAATGGCACCTCCCTAGCAAACATCTGCAGAGCAGCGGGCTGGGCAATACCCAATACCTTTACAAGATTTTACAATCTCAGTCTCGTCCCGTGTTCTCTCAGGTAGAACTCGGGAATGTGGAACGTCTGACCGGGTGTTCTGCTTGCACATAACGCCTTTCCCCTCCACTGAGGTGATCACGTATGCTCTTCTCCCCCAGGAGAGTCCACTAGATTCACGCTCTCTGGATGTTCTTCCTCCCTTGCCCGCTAGTCCACGAATTCAGCTGAGAAATT
>NW_026266520.1:0-25000 GCF_025860055.1 Xyrauchen texanus
GAAGACCCATTTAGACTGTCATGACTGTGTGTAAAGTTTTATTAAAAAAAAAAAAAGATATTTTTACATTTTTATAAAAAGACACATTTTGGTCAGGTGAAATGGGGTAACACTGAGAATTTCTTGATATAATTATTTTTTTTTAAATGATGATTATGTTAATAAATCAATTCCTTTTTTGGTAGAAAACACTTTAAATGTTTTTCAGAAATGTATGAAACTAACACGGACCCAAACATAATATTTTTACGAACATGATACGTGTCTTTTAAACAAGAGTTTTCTTAGATTTTGATCATCTCAGACAACCAGACACGTGCATAATGTCAATGCTTCTTCTTTTGTGCTTGGAATATCTATTTGGATTCAAGCTGTCTTTTCCTTTTCTTTTTCACAGTACCTGTGATCATGCGGTATCGCTAGTGTCTGGCGGGGAGGTTAGAGACATCATTTACTCTTCCTCCCTCCTCTTCCTCAACTTTCTGCTGTATTTCCTGCGTACCAAAGGGGGCGCTGCACAGAGTTGGACTGCCCACTGTGTTTGCCTATTTTGGCAGGATCTGGAAACATAACAAAAAGGGGCAGAGATAATTTGTGTGTGTGTGTGTGTGTGCGTGCGTGCGTGCGTGCGTGCGTGTGTGCGTGCGTGCGTGCATGTATGTATAACAACACAACATATCAGTTATTCACAACTATGGCATAATACTGGTGCAGACCTGTCTCTTGTATGGGCACATACACAAACAAGCCTGTACCATATTCAAAATAAAACATATTGGGTTTTTTTGTTTTATATGCAGTCAATAAGACAAAAGGCAAACATTTAAGGAAACTTTACACAATAAAACATGGATACAAACTTTCAGCCCTGCATTCTATTGGGTTTTCAATGTCTTTTTTATAGTTTGAAGCTTATAACATGATGCAAACGTTCACACACAGTTCGAATTATACAGGATTTACTTCCAACATAGATAGTTCTATGGAATAAGATTTTCTCAGAAGTGTGGTGCCAAACAGTAAATGAAACAATGAGTAACTCTGCACCATGGATGTGATCTCATCGCCTGTATCTATATCTAACTGTAACTTCTGTGTGTTTTAAAATAGATAAAACATTGGGTATAATTAAAGCTACTCTGAAAGGCAACAAGTAATGTTATTTAATGTTTACTGCTACAGGTTTTTTCTTCATATTTGGCAACTATACAAACATTAAGGTAATCATGGTTTATAATTGAGGTATTTTGAGTGCTTTTTTTCACAGATTATCATGCTTGTAAAAATGATTTATGTAAAGATTGTGGTTATCTTCACTGGTGTAATATTAACAGCTTGTTGATTGGACTGTAATGTGATTGTGAAGATAACCTAAACTCACCTTGGTTCAGTCCATATTATTTTACTAACTGTTGTATGTGTAATTTTTTTATTTTCTTTATTTATTTGTAAATATCCATTCCCTTAATTAGTCAACATTGGCTTTACAATGGGAGATTGTGAATTACTTGAAATAAAGTGATTTTTAAAGATCATCTGATCTGATTCATTGTAGACAGAGGCAAACAAGAAGAAAAGAAAACTGACGGACATGAGGTTTCTTTTAGTCTAAATCTATTTACTTGGACTATTAGCACAGTTGTTCTAAACTAGCTTTGCTTCACCACCCATATTTGACATTGTATGTCAAGTGGCGAATTAACACTGAATAAAATATTCATATTAAAATGAATTGCATAGGCCCAACAATATGCAGAACAATATTCTATTGAATTTTGATTGTTTTATCGTGGTTGGCACAAACCATATTTTTGGTCACTGATATGACTCTTCTCCTGATGTGTATGACTTTCTTCTTCTGAACACAAAGATTTTTAGAAGAATATCTCTGCCCTGTAGGTCAATTCAATGGGGGCCAAAATGTTGAGGCTCCAAAAAGCACATAAATGCACCATAAAGTAAACGTGTTGTGTCCCCGTATTCTGATTGGCACCGCTAGTAGGTGGGTGTGTCTTTAAGACCCAACCTATACAATCTAGAGGCGGTACAATAGAATCAATACAAAATCTTAAATAGCATAAGACACACTCTTGCATCTCTAGATGCAGACTTGATATTTTTAGAATGCTAGCCCACACTCCCTCCTCCAATACCAAGTTTAAATCTTTCTCTCATAATCTCTTGAGAGAAGTTGAAGCTCCATCCCCCAGACTCTGAATTAGCAGGGAGTAATACACTGATGCCTCATGACCTTTCCAAAAGCAGTAATCACCACTCCCAGGAGTATCTGCCGCTTTAGGGGGGTGTATGCTACTCCCAAAAATAGTACAGAATAGGTGGCACAGCTGTAAATACCTAAAGAACTGAGATCTAGGAATCTTAAATATTGAACCAAATTTTCAAAAGATCTCAGCACTCCACTCTCTTATTAATACGTAATTTTGGGTTCAGCCATTTGCTTGAAGCAACATTTAAATAAATGTCCGAATTAAACATTCTGGACACTTTTGTCCAAACCGAGTGCAAATGTGAGATAACGGGGTGTGACTTAACTTCTCGGGTTAGTTTGATAGAAAGGCTTTTCAATGGCGAATTAGCAGCAAGGACTTCCTGTTCAATACAAAACCAGGGAGGGGCTCTCTCAGGTGAAAGTGACAAATGAGCCAAATGTTTGAGATCGAATGCATAATAATAAAACAAAATCTTGGGTAGGCCTAGCCCACCTTTGTCAATAGGCCTATCTAATTTGTTGAAATGGAATCTGGGACATGTGCCATTCCTAATGAAGGACTTATGCTCTTAAATGGCTTGAAATAAGAGAGGGGGACTGTAACGCAGTTCAATGGAAAGGAGGAGGCGAGAACCAGCTTGACAATATAAATAATAGTTAAATAACACACATGCCGTAAACGATCTCTCTCCCGCACCACCGCCCCCAATCAGCCTTTATCCCTCTCGGAGGATTAATTAGTCTGATAAGGGACCGGGTGTGTATAATCACGACCCGGCCCCGCCCTCCGCCCTGCCACAGGGACATCTATAGGGAAAGATTGTAGCAGGTAGATGAATTTTGGAATACAATTCATTTTAATAACATTAACCTTCCCAATCATAGATATATTTAATGAAGCCCACCTACTCACATCACTCAAACACCTTTTTATTAAAGGGTCAAATGAAGGTTATCTCTAACTAAATCACACAGGTAGGAATAAAATGCCCAAATACTTAATGCCCTGTTTGGGCCACTGGAAGGCACCCATCTGAAAAGCTGTTACTGGACAGTATGCTGTCAGTGCCAAAGCCTCAGATTTATACCAACTGACTCTGTACCTTGAGAATTTAGAGAAGGAATTAATAATCCTGTGGAGGCAAGGTATAGATCTAATGGGGTCAGAGATGAATAATAAAATATAATCTGCATAAAGCAAAAGCTTATGCAGACATACCTCCCACCTCCACCCCTGGAAAATCATCTTCCCTTCTTATCGCGGCTGCTAATGGTTTCAGGGCCAGACAGAACAATAATGGGAAAGAGGGCAACCCAGCCGTGCGCGTCTATCCAGAGTAAAATAATCTGAAATTAATCCACTTGTTTGTACCGCTGCTACCGGGTGTCTATATAGTAACTTAATCCATCCAATAAAAGTATTCCCGAATCCATATATTTACAAAATCTTAAAAAGATAATCCCATTCCACCATATTAAATGCCTTTTCGGCGTCGAGTGAGATGCCAGTGACTGGAGTCTGATCATCTGACCACATGACACTGATGAAACGCCTAATGTTATCAGAAGAGCTGCAGCCTTGAATGAACCCCATCTGATCTGTATGTGTAAAAGATGTCATAACTTAATCAGATAGCCCAAAATTTTGACTACATTTTAATGTCTAGCTGGATCAGGGAAATTGGACGGTAAGTCTTAAACTCTTACACTCGCTTGGATCTTTGTCCTTTTTTAAGAATCAGACTGATCCGGGCTTGTGTCATGGTTGGCGAAAGCTTTCCATTCTTTAGTGATTCTGTATAAACTTCTAACAAAAGTGGAGCCAGTTCTGTAGCGTAAGATCTAAAAAATTCAGCAGCAAAGCCATCTAGCCCTGGAGCCTTGCCTGTAGGCTAGGCCTTAATTACGTCGTCAAGCTCCTCCAAGGTTATCTCAGAATTAAGATAATTTTTTTTCTCAGGCGTCAGTTTAGGGAGATCTAATGGTTCCACAAATTTTTTAATATCTTCATCAGTAGATGAAGACGTGGGATTATAAAGATCAAGATAGAATTCTTTAAAAGCAATATTAATATCAATGGCTGAGGTAAAAATGTCACCACCAGCAGATTTCACTGAGGGAATGGTAGAAATATACTCTCTCTGCTTTATATATATATATATATATATATATATATATATATATATATATATATATATATATATATATATATATATATATATTAGACAAAAGCTTCCTTACTTTTTCCCCTGACTCAAAATAAGGCTGTCTTGCCCTAAATAACCAAGACGACGACTCCTGCGACAAAATAGTAGTATATCTGTATTTCAATCAGGTCAATTCTCAGAGGCCATCAGACGACATTCTGCGCTTCAGCTCTGTTCCAGCCCATATTCTCTTTCAGCTCCACAAGTTCTTGTGCTTTGGATTTTTTGGTGAATGAGGCATACTGTGTGATCCGACCCCTAAGAATCGCCTTAAGTGCCTCCCAAGCCATGCCCACAGAGGAAACTGAGGACCAGTGATTTCAGCCTTTAACATTTGTTGGAAATCAGGATTTTGCAAAAGGAATATATTAAAGCACCAACTATATGATTTATTTTTCTCCATATGTGGCAACACCTCCAAACACAGCAGGGCGTGATCTGAGACTAAAATGTTTCCAATTGAGCAATCAACAGCAGAAGAAATGAGGGACTTAGATATGAAAAAAATCTATTCTAGAATAAATCTTATGGACTGATTAAAAAAAATTATAGTCCTTACAAGATGGGTTCAAAAGTCTCCAAATATCTGTAGGACCAAGAATTTTACACATCCTGTGAAGCATCAATGTTTCTCTAGGGGGCTGGCACACTTTTGCTTCACTAAGATCAAGGACTGAGTCCATCAAAAGAATAAAGTCTCCTCCCAATATTATATCATGAGGGGTGTCAGCGGTTTGCAACATCCCTTCAAGATCTATAAAGAAGCTCTGATCATCAGTGTTAGGTGCTTAAATATTAGCCAAAATCAACCTTTGCCCCTGAATTTCTGATAACACAATAATGATTCTTCCTAATTTCTTTAATCTGTTTGAGACATTTGAATTGTAGATGTTTACTTATCAATGTAATGACTCCCCTACTCTTACTTGAGAGCCAGCACTAAAGAAATATGTCCACCCCATATCTTCCCAAATTTTTCAGCTTCCTGTGGGGAAAGATGCGTTTCTTGAAAAAAAAAAACCATATCATATTTCTTACGTTTAATAAAATAAGTAACCTTCCTTCTATTTATGGGGTGCCCCAACCCATTCACATTCCACGTGGAGAGAGACAATCCACTCATAATAACATTTGACATTTTTATATAATAGAGAAATTAGATTGTGTGCCAAAAAGAAAATTATAAAGACCACATTCCACATTGGTGCAACAATCAACCCCCAAACTTTCCCCAGAACAGAAAAAAGAAAAACATTAACCGGATGACAGCACCAACCGGCGTACATCCCTCTAAACTCAAACAGTCCATGTACACCTATGACAGCCCCCCCGACAACTTTGCCGTCGGATTGCTCAAGTGCGATGCTTCTAATAAAACATTTGTAATAAAGACTTACACAACAGAAGAAAATCTATAAAATAATCTCCAGCCCTTAAGTGGAATAAAAACAAAATAATTTGTAGATTCATCCACTTAATTGTCTTGATGGTGCGTGCCTCCACAAAACATCTCCAGCTGCAAGAGGAACCAGCAGAACAAAAAAAAATGGGCCGTTCAGTTCTTCGGGCAGTCAAACTCACTCCAATGTCCTGCAAGAAATATTCCACAAAACAAACATTTTACTGTGGCACAAGTAAAGTTTTCCAGGCAACAGGAGGCATAAGCACCCAAAACGAGCAGATTTATCTACAAACTGTCCCAAAGAAAAGATACTACATAAAATTCCAGCCGGTAGGCGGAACCAGCACAAAACAAAGGCTCTCGGTTTCCTCTGACAGTTTAGTGTATGCTCAGTGAGTCTGTCCACTTGGCAGCAACATGAAAATCACCAAGTGGCTTACTTACTCCAATGTCTTTATGTAGGACAATCCTTGCTGTGGGCATGTAAACATTTTACGGCCATCCTTAGTATCTATTCTGTTTGGCCAGAAACATCAGCTTCTGTTGATGTAAGACATTCTTGCATTCCCTGAATCGTTCATGTTTCTCTCTTGTCGAATTCACAATGTCTGGGAACAAGAAAATGCTTTGGTTCCTCCAAGAAAGTTTTCTTTAATCCACGCATCGCATACCACAAGATCTTTATCGTAAGATCTCAGAAATTTAGCCAAAATTGATCAGGGCCTGTCTCCCTCCGTGTGAGCTTGCTCGATTTCCAGCTGTTTCTCACCTGTTAGGTCGAGCAGACTTGAGAAGAGTTGTCTAGGAATTTCACCATATCTCTGCCTTCTTCATGCTCAGGAATACCAACAATTCAGATATTGTTTCGCCGGCTACGATTCTCCCTTGGTCGCTAGCGGGTTAGCAGCTAATTCCCTTTCATATGACTCCAGATAATCATTCCGTCTCTTGACGTCCACAAATCTTGTAACCAACTCAGAGAATTTTGTCTCCATGGAAGTGATCGATCGACATATCACAGCAAGATCCTCCAAGTCAGCAATGACCTTCAACAGCATTGCCGACACATTCATCAATTCACGCCGGATTTCTTTCAGTTCACCATCCGAATTGAGTCCAGGGCTTTCGGCCTGATGCTGAGGAGAATCAGTTTGCTTTTAATATCTCCTGAGCCTGAGGATTTTGAATGCCGATTTATGACACAAATATGATTAAAACTAGCAAAGTGCGCAGAGCTCGCCAATCACACATCTGCTCCTCGCATGATGTCACGTGACTTCTCGAAAAACACTGTATTAACACACGTGCACCAAGAAAAATGGCCCTCCCTTACAAATTGTTTTCATTTGGCTCGGTCACTCCTTCTGTATGGTTTATTAGTTATTTTTAAAGCACTTTGTATTAAATTTATTGTTAACATTAAAAATCAACTCTCTGGTCGGCGCTTAAAGTTTGGATTCAAACAGCATCTCTTGACTTTTGCTCCTGTCTGTTTTTATCCCATTCTCCTAGTCTCATTACATTCCTCACATTGAATTATTTTGCTTGCAGTCTTTTATCCCTCTTTTCCATTTTTACACCTCTCTCTGTTCTTCTCATCTCAGTCATGTGCTCTGGTTCCCATGTGTTCCCATGTGTTGATGGAAAACAGCTTTGCCAATGTATTGACCAAATGCTGGACAGGCAGAGCTCAAAGACTGGCTAAAATCAGTCCATTTAGACTGATGTACTTTTCAAATGTCTTAGATGGAATATCGATGAATGTTCTGTAGCCAAAGCTCTACATTCCTTGTCATTTCGCATAATTTTCCATCGCATGCAACTCATCACTTCCAGTAAAGTCTGAATCTATCAGACAGGAATATTCTAGTAAAAGTTGTATTTTAGATTTTCTGAAGAAAATATGAGTAATGCATGCTCGTACAAAACATTGCCATACAGTCGCTAAGGTGTTTTTAGCACATTGCTATGCGGTTGCTAGAAATGAGATTTTATTTATCAATGATACTCTGTTCACTATTCACTGATTAGCCAAAAGATTATGACCACCTGCCTAATGCTGTTGGTCCTCCGCATGCTGAAAAAACAGCAACGACCCACCAAGGTATGGACTCTACAAGACCCCTGAAGGTGTCCTATGGTATCTGGCACTAAGACAGCTGCAGATCTATCAAGTACTATATGTTGTGGAATACCATTTCCATGAAAGGGTGTATCTGGTCTGTAATGATGTTCAGGTAGGTTGCATGTGTCAAAATGACGTCCACTGGAATGGCCGGACATTGCCATTGGTTTCCCATCAGAACATTGCCCAGAGCATCACAGTCCCTCCACCGTCTTGTCGTCTTCCCACAGTGCATACTGGTGCATCACTTTTCCAGGTAAACGGCGCACAGGTGCACGGTCATCCACATAATGTAAAATAAATCAGGGCTCATCGGACCAGGCGACACTCGCTTGCGGTGGACAGGGGTCATCATTGGCACTCTGACTGGCCTGCGGCTACACAGCCCCATACGCAGCAGGGTGCGATGCAGTGTGTGTTGTGACACTTTCCTCCTGTAACCATCATTTAAACCTTCTGTCGGTTCGGAACAGATGGGATAGCCTTTGTTGCCCTTGCACATCGAAGAGCCTTGGGCGCACAACAACTGTCGCCGGATTTTGATTTGTTCCTCCTCGGACCACTGTTGGTAGGTACTCACCACTGCTGACCGGGAGCACCCCACAAGCCTTGCCGTTTCAGAGATGCTCTAACCCAGTCATCTAACCATAACAGTTTGGACCTTGTCAAAGTCGCTCAGGACTTTACTCCTGCCCATTTGTCCTGCATTCAACATGTTGACTTCGAGATCTGATTGTTCACTTACCATCTAATCTACCCAGACCTTGACACGTGGCCTTTTTATGATATGATCAACATTTTCCCTTCAACTGTGATAATGTTTTGGCTCATCAGTGTTTATGGCTCAGTTCCTTCTTCAATGAAAGTCTAGGGGATTTCTGTAGAGATCGATCGATATTGATTTTCAGTGTTGGGCAAGCTACTCCAAAAATGTAGCAAGCTAAGCTAATACAGCAGCAAGACACAGAATTACAAAATATATCATCAGAGGCCATTTTCGAAATCTAAAAAGCAAGTTGCATTAGGGCCATTGTATTGCATCATCAAATTCCCCAACCAGTCTTTAATCACTAACACAATGAATGCTGTCTTTCCTTTGTTACATAACTAAAGATATGTTCTTCATTTAGCTTCCAAGACAAGAAGTCTCCCATTCAAAACAGGATCAGATCCTTTACATATAAAACATGTCAAGTCTGTTCAAAGTCATGTTGTCTCAGACATTTGCAAGACAGGAACATGTACTTGAATAGAGAATGCAGAGTCAATAAAAGCTACAAATGTTTGCTGAGAATTTGCAATTCTGAACTTGCTGAAAATACATCTCATACACTTTATGTTTGTTCTTATTTGTGACAGATATAATGACATATAAGTGCAGAGAATCCTTTCTGTAAAAGACATTCAAGAGTTCAGCCTAAACAAATGCGTTTATTAATAAAATAGACGTTTAGGGATTACACTGATTGAAAGAAGCTACGTTTTTATTCTATATCTTTTATACGTATTTCACTGTCTACAGACCAAATAATGTACAGTATAAGCCAACAATTTATCACATCCAATCTTCCTTTTGCAAGCATAGTCTTGTAAGTAAATAGAGTGTGTTTTAAAAATGTTTGTCAAAGGTAATTATTCAAATGTATTTATTCAGTCAGTAACACTTTACTTGAATATTCCCTTTATTAAGGGATTATAAATGGCATTATAAATCACTAATATGTCAATAACAAATGCATTATAAATCACTGATATGCAGTTATAATAGCATGCATAAACTGGATGACCTTCGTGCAATATCTTCCAGATAGTGAGCTATTTTACCTGACATGTTATAAATGCTTAATAAAGCTTATTCAATATTAGTAATCTAGGTAAATTTACCTCAATGTAAAGTGAGCAGCTATGAAGCATTTATTAAAGAGTTGCCAGCATTAGAAAACAGTACTGTATGGTTTAATGATCACCAGATTTTATTATATAATATATGATGTGAATGAACATGAAGACCTGAAAAGATAAATTCTGAGGAATTTAAAGAATTTTAGTTCACACAAAAATGAAAATTCTCTCTTAATTTACTCAGTGTCATGCCATCCCAGATGTGTATGACTTTCTTTCTTCTGCTGAACACAAATGAAGCTCTGTAGGTCCGTACAATGCAAGTGAATGGTGGCCATAACTTTGAAGAACCAAAAAGCACATAAATGCAGCATAAAAGTAATCCATATGACTCCAGTGCTTAAATCTTTATCTTCAGAAACAATAATATAGGTGTGTGTAAAAAAACATAAATATTTAAATCTTTATTACTATAAATCTCCACTCTCACTTTCACATTCTTCATTTCACCACCTACTGGGCAGGGAGGAGAATATATAGTAAAATAAATTACTTAAATATTGATCTGTTTTTCACCCACACCACTGGAGTCATATGGATTAATTTTATGCTGCCTTGTGCCTTAATGTGCTTTTTGGAACTTCAAAGTTTTGGTCACCATTCACTTGCATTGTATGGACCTACAGATATTCTTCTTAAAATCATAATTTGTGTTCAGCAGAAGACAGACATACACATCTGGGATGGCATGAGGGTGAGTAAATGATGAGAGATTTTTTGAGTGAACTGTCCCTTTAAGTAAGTTGTGACAGCACTCAGTGAAGCAACATTTATTTGACCTCAATGTGACAAGACATTATAGCAATTAGTATAAACACAAAGCAGAATGTGGGAAAATGACATAATCCCTCTTTTTACTCTCACTACATTGTGACCTAAATCTTGTATTAGGGCATTTTATGTCTTTGATTATAATAAAGTATTATTAAGTGTATTTATTAAGCATTAATAACATGCGAGTTGAAATGCTCACTATTTGGCAAGTATTGGACAAAAGTTGCCCTTTTATATGCATGCTACTTTAACTGCATACATATGATTTAGAATTAATGAACCCCTTTATAAACTCCCAATAAAGGAAGGATCAATGTAAAGTGTTACAATACAGCATTTAACAGTTCACCTTCTCACACACTAATGAAAGCAAGACAAACAGAAAAAGAAGTGGTCCAGAGAGAGTTGAGGGTGATTTTTAAGTATGTTCATAACAACTGTGAGAGGCCAGGAAGAGTATGTACCAAAAAGGTGTTTGTTTTACAAGAGCATTGTCTGACATCATTGTTCATTATGATTACTTGGTTAACAAAGTTAAACCTTATTGTTAAGAGACTTGGAAAGCTGACCTAAATTTCACAAAAGATTTAGCGATCTGGGCAAGAAATTCAGACTTCCGTGTAAACACAAACATAACAAAAGGCCTCCATGAAGGGTTAGAAATATTCTAGTGTTTAAGTCTGGAGCCATCTGGGCCATATTGAAGATAAAAGAGTGTGTAAGTGTCCTGAGCCAATGTTTACAGTGCAAATTGAAAGAAAAATTAAAGACCACTCAAAAAATCTCTCATTATTTACTCACCCTCATGCCATCCCAGATGTGTATGTCTTTCTTCTGCTGAAGACAAATTATGATTTTAAGAAGAATATCTGTAGGTCCATACAATGCAAGTGAATGGTGACCAAAACTTTGAAGTTCCAAAAAACACATTAAGGCACAAGGCAGCATAAAAGTAATCCATATGACTCTCCATCTTCCCTATCCGTAACATCCGAAACATGTATTGATCTCTGGTCCTGTTTGCGTCACGTTCTAAATAAACAATAACTTTCGAAAGGGTATGAAAAACTTGATTTACATTCAATTATGGCCGCATTTAATTTCTAGTATTGAAGCAAGGAAGAAATTATAGCTGCCCAATTGAACACGCAAAGAGAGCTTGCAATGAATAAATAAAAAAATAGACCAGAAATCCTGTTCCATTTAGGCACATGGATGTTGTCAGCGTCACCTCATTTATTATGAATGTTATCCAGAACTTTCCCAATGCCTTGACTCAAGAGATCTGACCATTTGGAAATGTTTAGTCAGATGTTTGCAAATGAATTCGAATTGTAAGAAGAGTTAGCTTAAACTCCACACGTAAGATGACACTGTGAAACCCCCATCCAGGGCTGTCCAGCAGTGGTAACTCTATACAAATGTACCCCCCTCTTAGTAACCTGCGTCTTGGGTACCCTACAGTAGTGAGATCCTCTGGCTGTGAATCTTAAACAGCAAACTGATAGCACTACATACACTGCAACACCCAAATTAGAAGGCAGCTGAGAGGTATGCACTTTCTCTTTGGTTACATTCTAAAGCACACACACAGGTTTACCTAGCTATATAAATGAGGACATACTATACAATTATTTAGATTTTTTTATAAAGCTAATTATCTTTTTTTTTACAGATAACCCCAACACAAAAGTTGTACAAGCATGAGCATTAGATAAGTCATTACTGCAATACACCGAAGGAAGATACCTGAGCCTTTAAAGCATTAAATAGTACATCTTGGGTATAAACAAACTCTTTGTTAACCTGTGCTCTTCACACAGCCAAACAAATGGCAAACAAACCACCCCACACATGCTCCCATATGCCCTTCCATGAGGTGAAAGCAAAGAAGGAGCTTTGGAATGGTCTTTTTGTTTGGGGGCAATCCCTAAATCACACAGCATCCCGCCTCTACCTCCGTCCAACCCTCCCTCCCTCTCCTCTCTGACTGTATAAATAAGTCCCAGTTGCATTCCCAGACTTAGAGAAACAGCTCCCAACCTGAAGATACAAACTAAGGTGGAATCACAGAGATCAATCACCAATCAAAGGAGGAGGATCTGCGACCAGCCCCTTACAGGCACATTTTGTACAGCCAAGAACGAGAAGACAAGAGCAAAAGACTGAAAAGAGTCAGGTGAGAGGTCATTGGTGGAACATCTGAGATCTGAGCAACTCTCTGGTTACGCTTGTAAGATAAAAGGGAAGGAACTGATTAGTGCCAGTTCTCAAGAGGAAAGTATAGACGAGTGATCAGCAGCAACAAGGAGGTACAAGAAGGTATCCTATGCAAGAAAGAAGTTTCCAGATCTCTGTGGTCCACATCAAAATGTTGTTTTTGACAATGTTGTGTGTTTCCTGCCTGTTGATGGGCGCTCAGACTCAGAGCAGTGCTAGTTTTCGGCGGGCAAATGATCGCAACGGCCGTTGTCAGTACAGCTTTGTGGTGGACAGTCCCACAGAGGCGAGCTGTCCATCACAAGGTTCAAGCTCCGAGATGGAGGCCCTGAAGTCTCGTCTGGGGCTGCTGGAGGCGCTGGTCACCCGACTGGTAGGAGGAGATGCCATGCCTGAGTTATCACAGGGCTCTGGACCTCAGTCAGGCCTCCAGGAGGCTTACAACCAGATGATGGGGGAGAACACTCAACTCCAGAAAGAGAAGCAAAGACTGGACAGACAGGTCCAGGACCTTCAGGAGAGGATGGAGGAGCTCCGTCAAGAGGCTGAGAGGTTAAGGCGCAGACCCTGCATGCAGCAACCTCCTCCCAGAGTGCCACAAAATGACAACAGACCAGGATCAGGTGAGTACTGACCAACCCATGCAAATGCACCCATATTTTGATATATGAAAATATATATACATTTATAGTTCATATACTTGGGCATATACACTCACCAAGCACTTTATTAGGAACATAATGGTCCTTATAATGTGCCCGACGTGGTCTTCTACTGTTGTAGCCCATCTGCCTCAAGATTCAACATGTTGTGCATTCTGAGATGCTATACTGCTCACTACAATTGTACAGTTACAATAGCCTTTCTCTCAGCTCGAACCAGTCTGGCCATTCTCTGTTGACCCCTCTCATCAACAAGGCATTTCCATCCACAGAACAACCGCTCACTTGATGTTTTTTGTTGTTGGCACCAGTTTGAGTACATTTTAGAGACTGTTGTGCGTGAAAATCCCAGGAGATCAGCAGTTAAAGAAATACTAAAACCAGCCCATCTGGCACCAACAATTACACCATGGTCGAAATCACTCAAACATATTTCCCCCATTCTGATGGTTGATGTGAACATTAACTAAAGCTCCTGACCAGTATCTGCATAACTGAATGCATTGCACTGCTGCCACACGATTGGCTGATTAGATAATCGCATGAATAAGTAAGTGTACAAGTGTTCCTAATAAAGTGCTAAGTGAGTTAATAGCACACACTTTCAGTTTGTGAGCGTCATTTTGTCACCCCCCAAACCCCACTGCTGCCAAGCTTATTCCATTATCCACCAGGCTCTACTAAATGTAAAAATACTTTTGTACAATTTCTTGCTTGTACCTGTTTTCTTGTTTACACATCACTTAAATGTTAGTCAGTGCTTGGTCAAGTCCTGAACTGTGGAATCTAAGGACATCTGTGAAAAGTTTACACTTCAAAGCATCTTGTGTCAGTTTTAGTGTGGTTTGATTTGTAAATAGGTGTGATGTCTGGGAAAGCAGAGGGTGTGAGCACATGGGTCTTCCGTGAATGACTGACACAGTGGAATAGACACTTACTGTCTCAGTGTATTTCCAGAATTCAACCTGCCTGGTAGTTAAATGAATCATACTTACAGTAGAGCAGTGCATATGACTAATAGGTAAGCAGGTATGACTGATCATGTTCTTAAAGCAGCAGGGAACCATATAGAAAGATTCAAGTTTAATTAGGAGACATTCTCCTGTCTGTCATGTTGTATAAGGGCGGGAAAAACATGACAAATGGAGCGAGAGATGAAAGAGGAGTTGAGGCTGACCCACAGAAGAAATAAAACATTAGTTCTGCTCTAAAACTCGGCAGTTAAGTCTCTCTGACAGCTCCCAGCAGACCACTGACTAATGCTGCACGAGGAGGAGTGGAGGTCAGGGGTAACTGATCCCTGCTGGGGTTAGATCCTAGAGAAGTACTGGTTAAACTCAAGTATTGGTAAGTAAAAACATGTAATGTTTAAGCATTACTGAAGTTTAAAAATGGTCAAAAATAACCTATTTCCCCAATTCTGTCATATGCCGTTAATAAAATACATTTGTTATCCGAAGAGACAAACCATAGGAGCATCATAAAATAAATAAATCAGCACTGCTTCTGCACTAAAATATGTACTAAAATTGTTCTGTTCTTGGATGGTGATTGGTCAGTACAGCATTCCAGTCGCGTTACAATACACATATAGCAACAGCTATGACGCATAACACCTTTTCACATTGCTACTGTGTACTGTATATCACCGTGCAGCACCATAGGGGCCAACTATTAACCTTTGCTTTACATGTCAAGGACTATATCCTCTAGCGCTGTGTTCCTGAACTGGCGGTCTGTAGCGTATTTGCAGGGGGTCCTCAAAAATAAAAATAAGTCTTTAGTAAATGTCTCTTGTTCATGTAATACCATATGTTCTACTTCTAACGCAGACACCTGTGCTCAACACCACAGCTCCTCACATCTGCACCATACATGTAGGAAAAAACAGGATGAAACATAAAGATGGAGTTTGAGAGGGGCGAGGAGGCACCGGGCTGGGGAAACCCTCTTTGTGAGAGGAAGACAGGCTCTGGGTTTTTAAGGGTCAAGAAAAACGGAACATCTGTCTTGTATGTCTTCACCCTCTTGAATCCAGCATGGTAGTGTTTTGCTTTGGGATTTACAGTCCCTTAGAACCCAAAACATCCTATCTTGGAAATGAACACTGACTCAAAATGGGCTGAATATACAAGAACTTACCAAAGGGTAAGTTAAGGGTAATTATGGCCACATTTAATTTCTAGTAATGAAGCAAGGAAGAGATTATAGCTGCCCAATTGAACACGCAAACTGAAGCTTGCAATGAATAAATTAAAAAATTAGACCAGGAATCCTGTTCCATTTAGGCACATGGATGTTGTCAGCGTCACCTCATTTATTATTAATGTTATCCAGAACTTTCCCAATGCCTTGACTCAAGAAATCTGACCATTTGGAAATGTTTAGTCAGATATTTGCATATGAATTAGAATTGCAAGAAGAGTTGGCATCTGCTCCAGAACTAAAATCATTTAAACAGTAAAACAAAAACTCCAGAGTATTCAAGAAGTAGGGTCTGAAGACTCTAGTGAACAAACAAGCCTGGGACATCCTACGAGTTGTTAGAGTTCTGCCTGACCCTTCTGATCCATTGGACATGGTATACAGATATCAACACATGCAAACAAACCATGCTTTTGTTACTTTTCAGTGACTGATAGACCTGTCCATGAGCATGTGTTGATAATAGGGATAAAGTACACTGAACTTCAGACCCTCCCTCTGTAGGTCTGAGCAAGCAATCATCAACAGCTCCCCTTTCTAACCCTCTTCAAAGCAACCAGTCAAAGTCAGCTTTCCAGATGTTCGTGTCTCAATGTGTAATCTGGCCATTACAAAAACCTGTTAGCACACGATCATCCATTAATGATAATGTGGCAGCACTGCTTTGTCATCACTAAGCACTAAGAGATGCAATTTAGTCTTTTGGCAATAAAATGAGACAGTCTGACAAACAAAGACAGGGAGTGTGGATAATGAGTGAGTCTTTGTATGTGCATGTAGAGTTATTAAGGTTAAAGCTGCACTATGTAATTTCGATAGCCATTTGTGGAACCAAATAGAATTCCAAACAACATAATCACACAGGAAATCGACACGTTGATTCCGAAAGCTCATGTACCCTGAAATCAACCCCATAGTGCTGAATTACACAGCACAAACGCAGACAAGCGCCATCCCCAATGAGACATTTTTTAATAATTCAATCAACCATAGCCACTTTTCTTTAACATAACTGATAACACATTGCACAAAAACCTCAGAGACAAGGGTTCTGGTCCCATGGGAACCAGGAAGTAATCAGATTCACATTAACAATGGTGAGCATGAATCAGAGGTAGCATTTTTGGTCTAAAATAAAGCTTTTACTCCACTGAAGGTTAGGTTAAGGGTTAGGGTTAATGAAATATAAATTACATAAAATACATCTAAAAATACAACTCGCTTTTGGCACCACTCTGTGGACATTACACCCGGAAACTGAAGCCCATAAATCCCTATACTTTCAGTAACACTTCCGGTTTTCGACACTGCAGGGCAGTGATTGGAATTTCGGGTTCAGCAGCAGAACTTTTGACCTACTGTCACCAAATACAAATAAGTCTATGACCAGTTTGCTATTGTTCAGAAATCTAGTAGTCCCGCTCCAAAATCACACCATTGGTTGAGCCAGAAGTGGAGCCACACTGTTTACATTTTTCAGGAAGTCTAAATATGATTTGCTTTGGATTATTTTAGATTGTTAACCAGATATAACCACATATGTGCACCCTGCTGAAGTGCACGTCTGTGTTTGGGATGTGTAATGGGAGGTCTGGAGTCTGGCAGGCTCCGGGACAGCTGGGAATCTACTCAGTGCTGTTTATTTCCTTCTGTTAGATTCCTGACTATCAGTTGAGCTGCTAGTCCCACCCCCCAAACACATGTACCCGACAAACATGCCACTCTCAGGGAAGTGAAGTTCAATGCCAGGAGGAGAGAAACACTTAACCAGTTTAGACTTCTGTCATGATACTCTGGGTTACCATTGAGGCTTTCTAACCATTCAGCAGCATTACAGAATTATTATATTGCCCTTTGGATAGACTTGGTTTTATTGCTGCTTCCATGGTCTGTCATGCCTGAGGTGTTTCCCATAGTGAGATACCTCACTTTGTTTATTGATTATGCAAGTAAACTAACGTTCTGATGGTTTTGGTCTATTTTTATTAAGCAGTCCCAGATCATATCAGTGAGTTGACCACGTGTCCTTACCTTTTAGGAACTGCCCTCTCTAACCTGGTATCCAGACCTGGGAATACTCAAGGAGACACAAGCAGTTTAACAGGTAACATCCTACACATAACATTACAGTTGCTCATATACAGAACAAACTGAATCCAGATAATCAATGAATTCAGAAATCTTTACAAGTGGAGTCTTCCATTTCTGTGCTTATAAGATTACTTTGGAAAACCAGAAATTCCTTGATATCCTCATTGCTATGTCATAATTCCTGGCTACCTTTAGGAGAGTGAAGGGTTGATAAACATAGACATCAACACCTTCACATACACATCTCAATTTCAGTAGACAATTGTGAATTTCTGTCCTCTTACTCTTCCAGACCCTGCATGGCATTATGAGTCTCCGGGATATCAGGAGCTGACAGCCGTGGTAACTGAAGTTTCTGCCCCAAATCTGGATGGTCCAGCAGACATCACAGGTAAGTGCTTCACACCCTAACCTTGACCTTTCACAAAGAGATGCATAGTAGTTAATGTATTTTATGCCTTCCAAAATATCTCAAATTATCAGTTGGACTGTCAAGTTTGATTTATTTAACAGCAATGCCACATCATCTGACCATCTCAGGTCTCTGAAAAAATTATACGGAGCACATATCATTTAGTACTACTGACAGGACTAACACAAATATGGCTATTTTTTACCAATACATCTGTGGATAAAATAATCAGGTTTATTAAAGGAGTCTATATATATTTAATAAGGCGTCAAAATGGTAATGCCGACCACTTGATAGTAACTATGTTATTAAACCAAGACAGTTGAGTTTTGGGGTTTTCCAGACAAGTCTTTCAAATTCTGCCAAGTATTCCCTACCCCTGCTACTCCAACACTTCTCCCTTACAGGGTATTTTAGGAAAGGGTAAGTTTGCCTCTAACCATTTACACTAACTGGAATGGAAGGACGAGATGTTCTTGCTTCCACCTTTAGCTATATTTAGCAGATTTTGGTTTGGTTAAGTCTCATTTCATCCCGTCAAACATTCACCCAATCGAGTCCTTGTGCAATCTGATGTTCAAATTCACATATCCTCAAAAATGTTCATAAATGGTCTCCATCAAGTGTCCTATCTCTTGTTTTTTAAGGCTGTGGTGACCTGGTGTGGGTAGGAGAACCTAAGATGCACCGTAAGGCTGATAGTATTTCTGGTAAGTATGGTGTCTGGATGCAGGACCCAGAAGGCACAGAACCTTACGGTCCAGAGATGTTATGGCGAATCGACTCCGTGGGATCTGAAGTGCGTCAACTCTTCGGGTATGAAAACATGGACCAGCTGACACGTGGCTTCCCCACCAAAGTCCTCCTCCTGCCAGAAGCTGTGGAGAGCACTGGCGCCACCATGTACCAAGGCTCCTTGTACTACCAGCGAAGGCTCAGCCGTACACTTTTAAGATATGATCTACTATCCGAGAGCATTGCCGCCCGTCGCGATCTTCCACATGCTGGCTTTCATGGTCAGTTCCCCTACTCCTGGGGTGGCTACACAGATATTGACCTGGCAATAGATGAGAATGGTCTCTGGGCCATCTACAGCACCAACAAAGCCAAGGGCGTCATTGTGATCTCCCAGCTGGACCCTCACAGCTTGGAGGTGAGGGGCACCTGGGAGACTAAAATTCGCAAGACAACAGTGGCTAATGCTTTTATGATCTGCGGCAAGTTGTACACGGTCGCTAGTTATGCCTTGCCGAACACCACCATAAATTACATGTATGACACTGTGACCAGCCAGGGTAAAGCAATCTCAGTGCCCTTCAAAAACCGCTATCGCTACAACAGTATGGTAGACTACAACCCAATGCAGAGAAAGCTATTTGCTTGGGATAATCATTACATTGTATCTTATAACGTGAGGCTAGGCAAGCAGGAGTAAAGTGATCAGTGTAAATTCCAGATAAAATTTTATGATTTTTTTTCCAGCCAGTGAAATATAGTTGCATTTACTGATATGCATAATGACAGTTTGACAAGAATCAATGTTCTATAATCATTCATGATGCTGGTGCAATGTTAATACCAAAATCAGCAGTAAGTCGATGTAGTACAGCTGTGACTATATTGAACATCTTCACATTATGAATTTGTATTTTTACATCATCTGAGATGCTCTTGAGGTATGTTCAAAGAATTGTTTTTGACCAACAAATTATAAAATGTAAATTCTAAAGTGTCATATTACATATCTAGTCATGTATCATGATAAAATGTTTTTAATGAGGTCATATTTTCTTTCTCACTGGATTTGTCTAATGTTAATAGAGAAAATATTTTTCTACCTTTTTAAGTGGTCTCATTTGTTTTATGTATATAGCACTGAATAAAAGTTCAAGGAAGGGGGGAAATTATAATGGCATACAATTATTTAGTTAGCCTGCCACTGAATTGATCTAGTACAAAAAGATGGACAACATTAAAAACTACAATAAAATCTTGACCTTGTGTGTACATATTCAAATCCCTACATTCTCTTCATACTGTCCTAGCACTGTATATGATGAACATTTTCCCTTCTCTATGCATTTGCCTTTAAAGATAATCACAAGCTGCTTGAGATGTTAAGATCTGAGATCTTAAGGCTACTTCTTAGAAGTGTAATAACTTATGTGCAAATACATATAAAAAAAAAAAAAAAAGACAAAAATAGTGTGTGGTGTTTTATTGGATTTAAGGATTGCATTTTAGTGTCTCATGCTTGCATTAAAATATTTTCAAAGTATCAAGATGGACAGAATATGGACTAGAGTTGACCAATGGTTTCAGTGCCTAACATCTCTAAAAATGGCACTGCAAAATGTATACACACTTGAATGTGTTGGGACAGTGGCAGTACCATAATACATTTTTGGTGGACACACTCAACGTCATTATTTAATCCATTACACAGCAAAAAAACACAGTTCATTTTTAACAGCATATTATTTTATTAGTTTCTTTAACCAAACCAGGATAATGTAAATAAGACCTTACATATTTTAATACAGCGATTTAACCCCTGTACAAGTAAAAAAAAAAAAAAAAAAAAAAGGAAAAAAACAATGTAATTCCCTCTCCTCCCCTTCTGTTTGTAGCTTCTCATTCCTACTACACAAACAAGAAATGGGGGGGCCTTACTGAAACCCTTGTACATTTCCAGTCCCCTTCTTAGTACTAGCAACCAAAGAGGAGTGGTTTGGAGAAAGACCTTGTAAACTCAGGCCTGTGGTCACCAGGAGTCCTTTTTGCTCAAACATTCGAGGGCCTCTGTTCCAAGACTTTCATCACTCCTGCCCCCAGCCCCCCCACCGAGTTTGGCTGCGTTGCGCTCAACGTTCGTCTTCTAAAATGGCAGCTACGTTCTTTACTATTGAACCTAAATTGCTTGACCACTCGCCCCAACCCAAACCTTGCCCATCCTCTGCAGTGATTGGTCAGAAGAGTCAGAGCTGTTCAGCAGCATTGTTGGGAGCTTTGAGGAGAGGCTGGAAGGTGAAAGACTGGAGCTAGTTTGAGAAGTGGGTGTGTCAACATCTGTCCTCACATTCACAAATTAAGGGGAGGGTCTTAATCATAGGATACATCAAACATAGGCCTGGACAGGAGGAACAGTTTAACCAAAAAAACATTTAATGGTAATTCTACTATCTGTTGACCGAGTGGAGCTCACCATTTTCCAAAATCATATATATTCATCTAAAAGGATTCAGGTCTCTCGATGCCTAACTTTTGGCTCAAGATTCAAGGGTCTTTTGTGCACACGCAAACACACACAATCTTCAATTCTTGCAGGCATAGACTACTGAGAAGGCAGGAGAGAAGACTCACAGTGTAGACTGTGATCGATGAATTTAATCAAATACATCCATAACCAATTCCTAATCTGCTGAAATTATGTTCTTTGTATTGGTTAAGGCCAATACATGTGGTTGAGGTGAAACTATGATGAGAAGGTAATTAATTGTAAGTGCAGCCAATGCAGAGATGTGCACACACAGTAGTGATATGCATGAGTGTGTACACAATATCACATCACTATTGCCAAAATGTACAGAGTTGGTTGATAGTTAAAGAACCAAAAAACAAAGTTGAGATAAACATCTTCAATCAAAAATTGAAAAATCTGCCTGCTTAAAACATGTTTCTATATGGGGTGGGGGGGTCAAACATATTGCTATAAAAATGGCATTCTCAGCAGCCAGTGTAATTCGTGCTGATCTCAACCTTCATTGTTTACTGGGGATGTAGAGTTCTCATTTTGGACACACAATGAAGGGGTGGTTTCACCTCAATGCCAACCACAGCGGAAGAGAGAATAGAGGACTGATAAAAGGATGAGGAAGGTACAGTAAATGTGAGTGAAATGCACAGAACCTTGTAATAAACCTCTATCACTCTAGATCCCTATACTTCCTTAACAGCTTTCAGGTGCTATAGTACATTGCCCTTTTTGCATCAGGCCCCTCTGTCCATCCTTCTATCCATTTTTCCTTCCTCACGCAGGTCTGACTATTTACTCTCTTCTGGTTTGATGGCCTGCGGTTTGATTGGACCCGTTCGGATGGGTTTGGTTGTTGCTAGAGGTGTAGGTTTGTTAGACTCTTGGTGGTCGGATGGTGCCCCCTGGTGATTTGAAGGGACACTGTCGGTGGGTTTGCCAGGTCCTTCCACGCGGGTGGGCTTACTGACTGGAGCCTTCAGCTGCTGTTGCTCGGAGAAGAACTTGTGGGTAGACTGCAAAACCTCAGCTCTCTGTTTAGCCTGAGAGAGAAAGGTGAATATTTAGACTGAAAGAGAAAACAATAAGTTTGAGTTCTGTAGATAATGCTTCTTTGGCAGCATTATCTGCTTGCTCATTTTCATAGATTCCACAGAGGCCAGGTACCCAGCAGAAGATGTTGTTAAAATTGAGCTTCAAGGGATGACAATTTGATAATAATTTTAAAGTAATTTTTGCTGTCATTTTAGGGTTTGTTGACATTACATCATAACTTCACACAGAAAAGATTAGTAACAATTTTAACACACTAAAATCATGTTAACATGCATATTGTTTATGTCTTGAAGCAATACTTTTTAAGTATTTTAATGTTTAAGGATTGGCCACATTAAAGGAATATTCCGGCTTCATTACAAGTTAAGCACAATCGGCATCATTTGTGACATAATTTTTATTACCACATAAGTAAAAAATAAAAATCTATGTTACAGTGAGGCACTTACAATGGGGCCAATACGTGAACATTTAAATACTTACCGTTTCAAAAGTATAGCCACAAGACAAACAATATGTGTTTTAATCATTTCAGTGTGATAAAAATCACTTACTAACCTTTTCTATGTAACATTATCTCCAGATATACAACTTCGTTGCCATGACGATGTAACAAGAAATGCCCCTAAAATGACTAAAAAAACTTTACAGCTCAAATAATACATGAGTTTTAACAGTAGAATTCATGCAAGTGTTTAAGTTATTTGTGGTAATCAATATTATGCCACAAATGCTGTCGATTGAGCTTAACTTGAATTGAACCGGGAACAATCCTTTAAAGGTGGTTTCACATATAGTCTGTTTTAAATGAACCAAACACAGTTCAGCTAAAGTGGGCCAAAAAGGGAACCAGCGGCAAATGACCTCAGTGCTTTTTGTTTTCACAATGTAAAAGGACCAATTTCTTTTGTTGGCCCTTTTTGCATTGATGTGATCTCAGAACCCTTGCTGTTCACACCACAGCTCCTTAAGAACAAAGACCCCATGGCAGTCACAATTATGACATTTGGCTAACAATATATTGTCATACTTCTTACGGTGTATGTATGTGCTTAATTCACATACTCATTAAGTAGTAATTTATTCATATTTAACATGAAATCATAATAAAATAGGGCATTTAAAATGTAAGGCTTTAAAAAATGTAAATATTGCACAGGGATAGAATGACGTGAAAAATTACATTTTAAATGTTAAAATATTTCCAAATACTTAAAAACATCCTGTGGTAGTCTGAGTAGTTTGTTTTTGGGACCTTTTAGCGGGGTCTGAGATCATCTGGGTTGTTCACGTATACACGTTATATCGCTCTGTGCTCAAATGAACTAGGTGTGAAAATGCCCCAAGAGAACTTCCAATTAAAGTGATCTTATAACATTTCACATGATCCAATGCTCACCTTAAGGTCCTGTTCTGCTTTCAAGGACACCTGTGTGCCACGGGGCGCTAAAGGAGGACCAGAGGGTCCACGTGGAGGGTGTTGGGGTCTAGGGTGAGGCATCAGACCTCCGCTCAGGTTAGGAGACATGGGTTGACCCATAGGCGAACGTTGCATCCCTCCAGGAAAGGAGTTTGCATGGGGTGGACGTACCAGTGGAGACACCATGTTGGCCTGAGACAACATCTGTTTGCATGACAGACATGCAAAACAGTTCAGACAAAGTTAATGGAAAAGTTTCAAAAAACAAAACGTACACGTGCACATTTCCTTAGCAGTTGTTAAATGGCCAAAGCCAAGTTTTCCCCAGAAGTGTAGTTTGATAAGTTCACTGGTATCAGAATCAGACAACTACCTACAGATTAGAAAGACACCAGGATAGGGCTGGGCGATATGGCAAAAAAATTAAATCTCGATTTTTATCAAATTTATGATTTGATTTTTCTAAAATGTACTCCAACAAGATTCAAATTATTTGTTCTTTATTAGAATGCAAGGTAACCTGGTTAGAGAAATCCAAGTTCTTTTCATTATAGGAAGCAAAGTAAGCAAGAAAAATGTACAAATGCATCACAGGGAGTTGTCAACAATGTAAAAAATAAAATCTAATAAACCTAGATGTTCAGAAATAATAGATTAAGAAACCTGCAAAAATAATTCTTAGCCAGTGTAGGTATTCATTATCTAAACCAAGTCTATCTAGAAAGTCATCTAGAAATGATCATGTATAACTAGAAAGTACTCATTGTATATCAAACAATGTGTGTATATTCATAAACCAATGCAAATAGAGACGTGCCCTCTAGCGGTTCATGCTGAGCAGCGCAGCAATATGAAATAACTTATTACAATTCAACTAGCAAAGATTTTCAAAATGATCGCTAGCCAAATGTTGGCTATAGATGCAGAGCACTTGAAACATGTCACAGAACAAAGTAATAATTCTTATTTAGCAATAAATTATCTATTATCACGGCAAAAGGAGCGACAAATGTTTGATTCTCCCATTTATAGCCTCTCCGT
>NW_026266521.1:0-25000 GCF_025860055.1 Xyrauchen texanus
GAGGGCCTCTACTCTGCCGGAGGAGGTCAGTTTGAGAGAGCGTTCACCTGTGAGCAGACAAATTGGAAGGAGGCCATGTACAGAGGTCGTCAGATTTGGATATAAGCATTTGGCAAACTCACAAAGCTCTACATTGTGGCCAAAAGAACCTGTTGTGTTTGTGTTTGTGTATGTGTGTGTCTGTGTGTGTGTGTGTGTGTGTGTGTGTGTGTGTGTGTGTGTGTGTGTGTGCGTGTGCGTGTGTGTGTTTGTGTGTATTTTAAATACTTGCTGAAGTCTAACACGTAAATTCTAGTGGACACATTTAGTTTCATGAACGAAATTAGCAAAACACATAACAGACTTTCCACTAGACGTTTATGCAGCAAACTGACATTAACCCTAATCAGCAAATTTATTTTTATATCTATGTGGTGATAGAGATGAAATTCAAAGATTAGACCACTAATCCAAACAAAAATGTCCACTATTTTGGCAGTAAATGACAGGTATTTGTCTGCTAAGGCTGCTTCCGCATTAATCCAGATAAAATGCTTTTCGAAACCCTCTCCGTAAACACTGCCATATTCAAATGTTTTCTAAAAGCTGCTTGTTCTCACTGAAATGTCTGAAAATGCTTAAATCACCTTCTGCACATGCGAGAGAGAAAAAAATTTAAGAAGCGTAGCCCTATAGCATTTCCATGGATGGTCTGAAACACAATTGTCCTCGTGTTTCACCGCCGGACAGCTATTCAGAATAAACTTCTCATTGCCTTTGAAGGAATGCAATGCAAAGATTGTACAAAGTAACATTTATCTTTATCATCAGCATCAAAAGTGAATATCATGCATAACAATGCCGCTATAACATGGGCTGCCATCTTTATTGTTTTGGGTTGAATGGATCACTTGTCTTAACAAATACGTCATCGTTTTCAGATATCTCAGTTTCCACTGTCCACACAGCAACGCAACGACGCCATTTTCAAATACAGGATATCCACTTGGGAGGGTGTTTTCGAAAAGCTTCGTTTTTGGAGTACAAAAATACCATCTCAGTGTAGACAAATGGCCAAAACGTAGCTAAATGAATGCCTTTTCAAATTAAAATGTATAAGTGTGGACGTGGCCTAAGCATCACCGTGTTTTCCAGGCTTTTGACAGGTGTGACCGTGACTGGTTTTTAACCCAGAATTCTAGTCTTGCGTAGTCAGACTTTTGACATGTGGCTGTTAGACTGTTGCTTATTGCAGCTTATTCTGGCCGTGAACAGCAAACAAAGAGGAGAGAATTTGTGATCAGAAATTCTGTCATTCCAAGTTATTTGCAAGAAGTTTGCAGCTCTTCAACAGTAGTGTTTAGCCTGCAACAATGGACAATTTGCCGCAAGTTTGCCGCAAAGCTCATTTGCATGTGAAAATAATCAGAGGCGAATTTGTGGCAAGTTTGCAGCAAATTTGCCATGAACTTTCGATATTTGTAAGAGAACATTATTAACTCATATCATCATAGCTTTAACATATCATTTTAGCTAAGAATATTTCTGTATTTATGATGGTTTTGTGTCATACTTTATTTTAATTGATGATTATAACTAGCTGTGCTAGTATCAATAGTGTACCCACCAAATTAGCTTTGAACCTGAAGGCTAATTTTATTCTATATTATCTTTTTCCGATATTTAGAGGAGCTAGCTAGTGCTAGCTGTCTAATCTGTCAAATCTAACACAACAGTTTGCCAGCTTTCTGTCACTACCTTCTGCGCTGCAATGTTTGTAAACAATGGAATTGGTCTATATGAGACACACGCTGTCCTGACAACAGGCTACATATAAAACCAAAATGACTACATGCCTCATTCATTGAAAGGAATCCACAAGAGATCAATAAAATAAGCTCAAATTTGACCACTCAATGAAGGTTTAAAGTAATATATATGCAGTAGATAATGTGTCATTTTCTCATGTTTACATTCTGTGTTCATGGTGCTAATGCTAATGCTAACACACTATATGGGATCAAAATATGCACTGTTTACCATCTGTTATTGTATATTATGATTCATTTTGCGAAAAGAATCAACATAAGATCATGAAAAAGGTTTTTCATGCTTGTTTTATTTTTTATTTTATTTAAAAAAAGACATCAATACTACTGCAACAATGGGTGCATAAAAGGGTGGCAACTTTGCTCTCAATTGTGTTTATGTTTACTGATATTGACTGAATTTAACTGAAAAAAGATATTGCAGTCAAAGTAGGTAGAGCACCTGGTCACGAGCACCTGGTCACACCCACCTATCACATGGACCAATGGCAGTAAGTATTTCTGAAAGTGTGCGCAAGCAAGTTGTTTCAAAACCACCACAACAAACTCAAAAACACCTGGTTTTTGACCAGATTGTGTTCGAAATTACGTCATACCTGCTCTTTCTTCAATTTTGCTAGAAATATATTGCTGCCTTAAGTATCTTACATGATATCTAAAGCATTCATTGCATCCACTCGAAACCTAGTCAACAGAACTTTGTATAGTCCATAGTCCACCGTCTGAGGTTCTGTGACTACCAGAATTTGAATTTCCCCTCCTCATATCCTTGAGTTTCTGAGGTCATAAAACATTACTTAGTGTAAGTTACAGCACAATGAATGTGTCGCTGAACAACAGTCAATGAAAAACAGAAGTCCATAGTGTAAATCTGAACCATGATTAATCAAGATGTTTTAACGACAATTAATTGACAGTGCTAATAAACTCGGAGAGATTACTCCTGCTCACCTCGTCCTCTCCTCCAGGGAGAATTCACAGTCTGGTTTATGGCTTTATTAATTAAAAAAGCCTGCTGAGATTACTCTCAACATGTCATCAAACAGAGATGAACGGCAGCATGCAGACGTTTCAAGCGAACGTTTTGTCGACCTGTTAGAGAAGGGCACATACTGATGGATGAAAAATCCTGCTGTCAGACAATATTGATAATGTAACTCCATTGTCTGTGGCTATAAAGAGACATAAAGGTGACAAGATGTAGTGCACGCATACTTACAAATTCACACACACCAATGGTCAAATGATTTGACATAATATTTCAACCTTTTATGTCACATCATAAATCAAGAGATAAAAGGCTGAGATGACACTTAGATCTGGTTTTTACAATATCTTACTGACGTTGAAAATTATACTCAGAAGCCTTAAGAATCCATTTCGAGGTCTAAAATACGATATGAAACATACAGTATGTCCATGAATAAAACACTTCATATGTCAGATCATATTTTAACTAGCGCAGAGGAGACTGTAGAGTCTATAAACTACGATAAGATATGTACTCGTGCTCCACTTGATTATCATTTTAGTACTTAAGGGATAAAATGAAAGGCCAATCACCGGTCAGGATAAAATAACTCATGGTCAGATGAAGCACTAAACACTGCAATAACGAGCAGTGCACTGAGGTAATGCTGACCTTTAGATATAGTGATTCTGTTCCAGTTCTCTCTAAAAATGGCACGGCCATTAATGCACTATAATTGGTCTGTTTTAAAAGGGTCACTCGACTTAGAGCAGGGCCTCTTGTAAGTTATACTTTAGGGGTATAATACCACATTCAAATAATATAAACAACATACCCAACATATAGATCAATGGTTCTTAAATGGTGGGTCACAGGTTGGTTTGTCTGGAACAGCAGTTAAAAAACAATGTTAAAAGATAATAAATGCAACTAATAACATGTTAATAATATGAGTCACTTTGACCAAAAAACAAATTTTGAATTTGTTCAAATTTTGAAAGTAAAAAGGAGGATAGGATTATTATGTTCAATACTGTAAAAATAAATCTGTTAAATTTACGGTAAAATACTGGCAACTGTGGTAATTCCTCGTAAACAATACCATGGCATTACAGGTCATTTTGGTGCCTCTATATTTTAAAGTTCACTACTGTTTATATTATTAAATTATATAAATATATTATACCAATGTTCTGGAACTAAAAATATTATATAAATATAAATGTTTCCATTCTTTTTCCATGAATTCTTTTACAGCTGAGATATACTTATTCGAATGCTTTCTTTTGATATTTAGTGCATCAACCTTAAAATGTGTTTCTGGGTCAAAGTGATTAAAAATTATGGAGCAGGTCACATATAATCATTAATAGTTAGGATACCAAAATAAATAGGCAACTTTAAAAAGGGAGGAGAAAACACTCCCATATCTTTTGTTGTTGATGTCAAGGGCCATTAATCCAATTAACTCAACAATAATTTGGTATTCATCTGTCACTTGGTAAAATATTGCCAAATTCCACACATTCCAACATGGGCAGGTTGCGTGACATGCCCTCATCCTCAGAAATCATGAAGAATTCTAGGTATGAAAAAATGACCCAGACTACATTAAATACAGGTTCACTTACAAGAGGATAAACTTGGTTTGTGTTGATCACAATGTGTTTTGTGCAGTGAATTAGTGGCTGTAGAGAGCCTGAAACTTTCAAATTTCAAGAGACATTTTGAAACCAAAAATTTTGCATATTTTTGGACCTATGCAGAAATACATTTCAATGTTTTATCTTGAGGACTTTTTCATTTACTTCTTTGTTGGTTAGCCACTTGATGTCCAATGTAAAATCTGGGTCCTGAAATGAAACCATTTCCAGATAACCACTGATATAGAAAGTATTAAAAAGTATTTCATTGTTTATTTAACTCTTCAGCAGAATGGTTGACATTATGACTGCAGTAAGTGGCCTTGCAATTCAAATAAGAGCTCTACCAGTTTAAATGGTTTGAATATTATTCTACTTGTTATGTTGTTTATGTTAATGAGACAGGTTTGGCAGAACAGAGGTGTAATGTTTTTCCATCAGCCCATGTCATTATAATCAGTTCAGGGTAAGGCCCATGGTCAGCACAAAGGTTTGTTTCAGCTGGGTGGAGGTGGCACATGTCACCTCGTGGCTCTTGTTTGACAAGTTGATTGAGGGTGAATTGAGGTGCTAATTTCAGCAACAGGGAATGCTTAGTTCATTTCTGTACAGTTGAACTCCTTCAATCAATGCCTAACTCTTTCAGTTTTTCTGCTTCTTAATTAACATGTAGAGCTTTCTATTTGTATGTTTGTCTCTGTGTCATAACCTGTATGTTATGTCGGGTTACTTTGGGTTGGTGAGACAGCTCTCAAGCAATTCATCTCTGAAAGTTTGTGCTCTTTCTTAAGTGTCAGGTAAAACAAAAGTGGAAACAAATTGTTCCATCAGTCATACCAATGACAGACATGACAAAGAAAGAAATGGTTCTATACTGCTGGTTAGTTACCATTTATTTGGGTTGGTTTTCATAATCATTTCTTCCATTCCAAATGCTTATTTCTAACATATTCATAACCTGACTATTTTGATTTTACAGTTCCTCGTTTACATAGACAAAGTGGTAGCGGTCTGCTAAATAGGACCTAAACCATTGTTATGCAAGACCACAAATGCAAATGTAATTCTCATGCCTATTCAAGAGAATGTCTTGATCTATCAGGTCGAAGGCAGCACTAAGATCTAACAGCACTAGAAGAGAAATGCAGCTGTGAGATGATATGAGCAAGTAATTTGTAACTCTGATAAGTGCAGTCTCTGTATTTTGGTGGGGCCTAAATCCTGACTGAAATTTTTCATATATACTATTTCTCTGTAGAAATGAACAGTTGGGAGGACACTACCTTTTCTAGTATTTTTGACATAAATGGGAAATTTGAAATCAGTCTATAATTAGCCAATTCTCCAGGATCAAGCTGTGGCTTCTTAATAAGCAGTTTTATAACTGCCATTTTAAAGTTTCTTAGGACATGTCCTAAGGATAGCGAGGAGTTAATATTAATAAGAAGAGGTTCTGAGATTACAGGGTTTGGTTGTCACCCAACGTGACTCTCGCACCCTAGCAACCAGGCCAATTGGTCACTCAGCACAACTTGGATTGAAACTAGCAACTCCAGGTGTGGTAGTCATGTCTTTACTTGCTGAGCTACCCAGGCACCCCACGGGGCTTTTTTCTTTAATTTTCTTTAATTGAAGGGGGGCGACACTATCAAGAGTACTAGAGAAGATTGTACTTAAATTTTCTGTTATTACATCAAGTTCTTCTAGACTTTGTGGCTTACTGTGTATATGAGATAGATCTGGGAGATTATTAGTGAAGCTATCTTTAGTGGTCGAAAGAATAGATCTACCTGAACGATAGCATGGTGTATATTGAGTAACATTAGCTAATTTCAGCATGCAAGAGATGAGGTAATGATCTGAGATGTCATCGCTCTCTGGCAGAATTTCTATAGTATCAACATCAACTCCATATGACAGAATTAAATCTAGTGCATGATTATGGCAATGAGTTGGTCCTGTTGCATTTTGTCTCACTCCAAGAGAGTTGAGAATATTGATAAATGCTAATCCCAATATGTCATTTTCAATATGTTAATGTTGAAGTCACCTACAATTCCCGTGTTTTGTCAGGTCCGAGCCGGTAGAACTCGGTAATACGGAACAGCTGACCAGGAGTTCCGCTTGTACCTTGCGCCCTTCACCAAGCTGTTCCAGTGCATCTTCTCTCCCAGGTTAGCCAGTAAGCTCTCGCTTCCTGGATGCTCTTCCTCCTTAGCCCTCTGGCTGTGGATTCAACACAGGAATTCGCCACCAGACCCACCACAAGTCGAGTGCTACGTGTTGGGCTTGGGCTCCACAGGCATAGTTCCCGCCTCAACTCCCTGTGACGTATTTTCCACAGTACGGTCCCCCTGCTGGCAGGACCCGTGTCTCCCTTGGGCAGTCCCCACTGCCCCCCGGTCGCCATGCACCATGTCCATGGGTGGCTTGACAACACCCGTGTGTATTGGCCACAAGTTACCTCCCCCCAGTCTGGGCAGGTTGTGGTCTCCGCAGGGCCTTTTCCCCTTGAAAGAATAGTAACGGGAAAGGACGCCTTCTCCGACGCATCTATAGTATTAAAATAGCACCAGACACTTTTTAACTCTATGACGAGAGTCCCACACAAGTCGTATCGCCTGTTCCCGTACGGGTACTAAGAGCGGTATATAACACCTTTTAGTGGGGGCGTTGTGGAGGGTTACGTGCACGCAGCAGCCTGCTTGCACCTGCATCGGCAGTCACATAACACGGGTAGCATGGCACCTTGTGTCACTACAATCGACACAACGTCGAGTGAGTGACAGAAGGGGAACGTCATGGTTACTGTTGTAACCTCCGTTCCCTAATGGAAGGAACGAGACCTTGTGTTCCCCTTGCCACGTCACTATCCCTACCACTGTAATGCACCGTAACCGTATTCTCGGCTCCTCAGTGAAAACATGTCTCCCCTTTATACCCATACGTCCGGGGGCGGGTCATGCAAATTCTGTCTGCCAACTTGACAGTGGCCTTTTCTCAAGTTTAGAGGTATGAGAGGCTCTCAGAAGAGACCCCTTGTGTCACTACAATCGACACAACGTCTCGTTCCTTCCATCAGGGAACGGAGGTTACAACAGTAACCATGACGTTATAGTGTATCAAAAAGCTGATGGAAATGCAAATTGTTGCTAAAATTTCACAAGTGTCAACATAATATTTTTTAATTTAACTCTAGTGCATAAACTCTATGTAGATACTTCAAATGTCACAAAAAAATGTATAAAAAAAATTGGCATTAACGCATTAATGTTGTGTCACATGACAAAATTTACTCAAATCGTTAGCAAGTGTTAATGATGACGATGGTATACATCCTTGAAAGCCAATGTATTGTACATGATCATGGACTGATCTTAACGACATAGCTGCACTGATCCGATGCTGCAAATATGACACTTCCAGGAGTGCCAACACAAATATCTCATATCTTGACCATCAACAAGTGCGTGGAGAACAAATGGCCACTCTTTGCGATTAATAGATGGCAGTCTTAGAATCTGGGAGGTGAAAGGTACACAATTAGCGATAAACACCCATTTCTGTATGGAAACGGCTTAAGGCCAGATTTCTTTTGCGATTAACCAAAACGTATTCAACAAAATGTTTTTTAGGCATGACATCACACACAGCATTTTTATCAATAAAAGGACATTTGAATGGAAACAGCAGAAGACTTCGTAAACTTTTTTTTATGCATTTTCATTTTGTCGATAACAAAATTGCGTGAAAAGTGGATGGAAACTAGACTACTGATACTTTAGTAAATTCATGGGTGGTGATGAAGAATTATGTGCCAAATCCAAATGTTTTCCGCTTCTCGCGCCTTGCTTCTCGCACCTTGCTTCTCGCACCTTGCTTCTCACTGATTCTCGCAAAGCTGCGAGTTTAAGAGCTCGAGCTTTAAAAGCTTTGCGCTCGTGCTGCTCTGTCATTAAGCCATATCCATCTAAAGAGCCACAGAGCCAAGGTTGTGCCTCCGCCTTTGTATTTGACGTTGCTAAACCAGATACTTCAGATGCGTCGCTAGACTTCAAATCAGATGAACCACAGTACAAATGCATTTCAACCTATATAATTGAGAACCAACTGATATACTCTAAGTCTAGATAAACGTTTTAATGCAAAGAGGAAGTTGACGATAGATTTCATTATTATGATTGATAAACGCCCCCCATTTGTAACCTAACAAACTACTTATTTGCTCTCAGTGCCTTCTGACATCCTTTGAATCCTTGATACCATCCCTGTTGAGAACCCCTGATCTACAATATACACACTCTTTTTTCTTAAGACTGATTCGCTGAAAACTACACCATTAATGTTTTCACAGTCACAATTACTAAAGTCATAAAAATCACGTATTGTACATGACATATTTTCAATTAAAAACAGTGAATTTCGTGAAATGGAGAATAATTTGCAACCTTGCAAGTTGGTACAACATTTCAATCATAAAACAGTGGGCAAACATTGCATTTTTACTTAGATACTTATATCTTACATAACCAGCTCGCTGATGAGTGGATCTGGAATAGTCCACAAGGTTTCTGCTTAGCTTCTAAACTTTAAGTCCCACCTTCAACGATTTGATTGGCTCAAAAGACATTGATGAGTAAATTATGAAAGAATTTAACATTTTTGGGTGAACTATTCCATTAAAAACTGCATTCTGACACATTTCGAAATGGAAGGATACTTACAATTGAGCCTTCTATCTAGAAACGTTTGTGTTTAATATTTGCGTAGGATTTCAAGCTAAACATCTGCACAGGAAATGATCCGAATATTCAGAAATGAATCTAGTTTGTGGGCAAATGCGAACTCAAGCTATGGCTGGAATCTGTACTTGGGGCCCAGTCACAGCTCTGACAAAGTTTAAACCTTATAGCGCAGTGTTGTTGCCTGCCTCATCCTTTATCACTTGCTGATAAAAACAAAATTAAGTGAGCTATATTAGCACATTCTCCCATACTCAATGTGATATGTAAGAACCAGCAATTCTGTCTTCCTCATAAGAAAGCCCTACAGAAAGCAGGCACTCAACAGAGCACAGTACACAGTCAGTTTCCCCAATAACACAACACAAAAATAACCATTTAAGAATTTTAAAATGAGTGAGCTGGAACAACAAGTGAATCTTAAAATTTGGTAAGACATTTTTTTCTATACTTTCAGTTATTATTTTAGATTTGTTGATAAAAGGCTATGAAGGGGAAGAAAATACCATCCACAAGGACACAGCTGGCTGAGAAAACAATCCGTAGAGGAACCTGACTTTATTTTCTCTTCATCAACAGCTGAAACAACAGTAGTTCTTGAAGGGGAAAGCCTTTGTGCTATTGGTAATCATTTTGACACACAGCCAAGGAAAAGAATCTGAGCCATGCGTCATAAGGTTCAAACCTACAACCTCTCAACCCACACACATCAGCATTCTCCCTTAACGCAAGACCATGAGCCCACAACCACTCTGGAGAGTTTATTCACTTTGTATTTGACTAAATAGAGTTATTTACAAAGATCAGAAACAACTTTACTAAATTTGCTTTTGTTTACAGGAGCTCAGACAATAGTGATGGGTCATTCGTGAACGAGTCAGCTTGCCAGCTCTTGTAGGTGAACGTTGGTAGTCGGCTCGCATATCAGAAGAGCCGAATCTATATATAAAAATATTAAAAAATTAAGATATGAATAATTAAAAGATTTAAATGAATAGAATGAACTAATTCAAAGAATGAAATAATAAATATATATATATATATATATAGGCCTAAATGCTCAAACGCACACACATTCGTTCTGACTGTCTGTTTAGACAAACAGCCTCACCTGTTGTTCCTGTCAATCAAACACACAGTGTCAACCAATGAACATGCATGAGGGAGGGCGGAGCCAACGTATTATGTTGTTCAGATTGTATTAGTTTTGAATTGTTACATTTATATGCACTTTGTTAATATTCATTAAAAAAATTATTATTTAAATGCATATGTGAAATAGCATCAATTACATTTTTACATTTATTTCAATTTGTGGGATGCTGCAGTTTTGCAAATTGTTATTTATTTTTCTTTGATATGGTGTAATATTATATTATCAGTACCCCAACACCCTAAGGGGCACCATCTTACCCGTGGAAGGCACCAGAAAGTCCACCGGCTGCCCTTATTCGCAAGTTATACGTTCTTCAAGGACCCGAAAGCAGTTGCGGAACACAGACGATCGTTTCACGCTCATATCACGTGACCCCCCCAACCCCCCTTGGAACTCTGCGTAGGCATCAATTTGGCAAGTGGTGGCTCTGTATATTATACTGTTCAAAATGTATTCGTTTTGAATGGTTAGATTTATATGCACTTTGTTTATCTACAATACAAAGTTATACTTTAAATGAAAATGTTTAATAGCATTCTTTTTCATAGCAAACCAATGCATTTTTAAATACAATGTGATTAAGGTAGAGTATGATTTCATTTAGTATTTTAATTAGAATTGTTTTAACACTAATTATTGTCAAACTATCGCAAACTGTTTGAATGGAAAAAATAAAAAACTTATTTTTTTTAAAGAGCCGTTTGGGAGCCAAAAGAGCCGTCTCTTTTTTGTGAGCTGAGCCAAACGTGCCAGCTCACTGAAATGAGCCCGGAATGCCCATCACTATCAGACATCAGGCATTTGAGCTTGCATAGATTCCACAAATATGTGCAGTATCTGATGATACGTTATCACAAAATTATATGAGAATGTTCCAATGAGCATCTTGTTTGCTTCAATGAAAGCAAGGAAGTCTGCTCTTTTATACAGAGCATGGTCAATGTCAAAAATCTGCATATTTGATTAAATGTCTAAAAATGGAATAGTGCAGAATTTTCATTAAATGTTCAGTTTTAAGCTTAAATTTAATTTGGAATCCTAGATTTGTTATATGTTCTTTTAATACATTTATACATTTTTATTATACAAAATTGTAAAATAAATGTATATTTACATTTACATTTTTCAGAACCCCTTAAACTCTGTATATTTTGGCTGTCACCTGCAATATTTCAGAACTAAATTTAAAAGGTCACCACACAAATAGAGTGGACTAATTACAAATATCTGTATATATTGGTCTAATTTTACAGAACCCCCAAAAGAAGAAAGCAGCCAAAAGACAATTTGCTATGCTGGCCAGTTCATAGCAAATTCACCACTGATCATTTTCACATTCAAATGAGTTTTGTGGCAAACTTGCAGCAAATTGTCTATTGTTGCCAAAGGTTTGCTGCAGGTTCACTACTACCAGTGAAGAGCTGCAAACTTCTGGCAAACAACTGCAGCGAATCACAAGATCCGCATGTGAAAATAATGAGTGGGACATTACGGCAAGTTTGCCATGAACTTTCCATTTTTGTAAGGGGGAATAATGGACTGAACAGAGCACATAGCTCAGAGAAATTTCAGTTACACTTACTAAGGATTATTTAGTAAGTACAATAGTACAAAGTACTTATTAGAATACGTTGTGACCCTACGTGTATGGCTATGTGACCCCATTTGGTAAATAAACCAAATTTTAGTTCAAGAAAAGCTACAGTATACAGATCTGAAATGCAGGTGGTGCTTTAACGCAGCTGAGTGCACTATGTGCTCATTCGTGGGCACTCAGTCTATTTTGCGAGCCCACATACTTCCCACAATGCTTCGTAGAATATCTAGGCCTCTGGACAAGAAGCTTATCTATATCTCAGTGGGTCTGCAGAGTGTAAGGGGTTAACGGGGATATTTCTGAAATCTTACATTTCTTAAACCTGACATTCCACCACATCTTGAGGTGTCTTTGAGGGCTGATATATTAACATGGGTTTCCAAACTATGTATTTTGTGTATAAAGACAAGTGTCTGTTATTGTGTTAAAAAAAGGGGTGGGGTCAATGGTTGGGGTCTGGTGGTGTGTCTGCCCTCTGTCATAGAGCGTTCTCAGGAAGTTCACTGCTGTCACGTGGGCACTGGGTTTTTCTGGAAAGAACAGACTAAAACAATAGTTCCACTGAAACTGTTTGCAAGGCAACGGATTTCCTGCCTTGTAGTTGTAATAAGGATTGCCATACAGAGATTGTATATAAGCATGAGAGTGTATGTGTGTGAGAGAGTGAGATATTGAAATGTATACAAGGATAGTCCTGAGTGACTAAATAGACAAACACAACATTCTATCTTATCACTTAGCCTGACCATAAACAGTCTCTGAACACAGGATAGCGTAGGTGGCAAAAATAAGTGGAGAGGGAGGAAGAGAGCTCTACTTCTCAATGTTAGAGTCCATGTTCTGCACAAACACAATGGCAGGGGTCACACCCCCACTTGTGTTGGCTTAATTAAGCTGGGCTGCTGAGTAAAATAATGCACAAGAGGAGAAAAAAAATATATATATATAACAATATACAGTGTGACTATGATATGCAATTCAGAAGACGATAAAAATAGTTCACTAAAAAATTATCATTGCGTCATCAATTATGTACAATCATGTTGTTGCAATCAACATGAAAAACATAAAGTGAACTTTTCAAAGAATTTACTAGCTGCTCTTTTCCATATAATAAAAGCAAATGAGGACTGGGGCCATGTCCACAATTATAAGTTTTGCATCTTTTTCTCAACGTTTTAGCCTTCCATCCACAATGAGAAGGCATTTTTGTCCAGTGAAACTGAGCTTTTCGAAAATGCTCTCACAAATGGGTAAATTTGAACATACCGTCTTTGTGTTGTACTGTTGACAGGGAAAACTGTGATTTCGGAAAACTATGACCTATCTGATGTCATGTGATGAAGACATGTGATCCATTTAACCCAAAACAATCAAGATGGTGGACCATATTGTAGTGCCATTATTGTGCCTGTTATTTACTTTGAAAGTATTATTAAAGATAAATGTTACTTTTAGCAACCTTCAAATTGCATAGCCTGGGGCTGTTGAAGCCATTTGATAGTGTTGAACATAGCAAATTGTATATTGTTATTCACTGATAATCTTTACAATTTATAATAATAATCAGATAATTCCTCCGCCAAATGTCTTAAAATGGACAACAAAAATTGTATGTATTACAAAAATGGCCAGTCACCACTATGATTTCTCTCTTTTCTCTATGTGTTTCAATAGTAGGCATATTTTTCATTAGAGCAACAGCAGCTGGAAAGATTTCAGGGAATAATGACTAAACTTACGAAACTACAATATGGCTTCAGAAGACCTGGAATAATGTGCACAAATCAAATGGACCATTGTAATAATAATTTTATGGTGCATTTGTTGTCATTTTGGAGCCTGACATCACCCATTCACTTTCATTAATGGTAAAGAGTGGCAAATCTTCAAAAGTTCCAGTTTTGGGTTTCACAAAAGTCATATGATGTTGGAATGACAACAGGGTGAGTGAAAGGTCACAGAATTTTATTTTTGGGTGAACTAATCCTTTTGAAATGAATGAACTAGTTTTTAAAAGAGTTTTGCCCTGAAACTTGGACTAAACACTGTATAAATAAAGAGTTTAGGACAAAGAACTCAGATAACCCTTTCAGAGAAGCCACAAAAACCTGGACATAACAAAATAACTACCAAACCATACAAACCACAACCCTCCACCCCCTTCCGCACATGGCAGAAGGAGATGTTATCATATTCCCACATTAGCTCAGTAGGCAAAGTCATCGAGCGTCTCATGCAGCTGCCAACTATGTGGTGGGCACTCAACGACTGGTAGAGTTAAGCTGTTGGTCTGCGTGAGTATTTTCTCAACCTCTGATTATCAAGTACAATAAATACCCCAAATGCATCAATCCCATGATTTTCAACCACTGTCTACCATAGTAAATGCAGAACAGTAAATGTTCTTTTCGTACAGGCTGTGCTAACCTTCTATTGAACAGAAGCTCTAAACAATGGAAAGTGTCTAATTTAAACCTGAAAAAAGAAAGAAATTTGGGATTTTGAAAAACAAAACAAATATTACGATGTAAATATAATAAGAAATATTTAACATTCTCAAATAATCATAACATGGATCATCTGTTTTGTGCAAAAGCTGTGGAGTCCATGTCAGCTTGAATGCATGCTCTCATTAAAGCAAAAACTGACATTTCAAATGGCCTACTAAGAAATTCATGCTTATTTTTCAAAGCATTGTTTTTTTTTTCACTCTGATTATATAATTTGTAAAATAAATGCATTAAATTAGAAAAATGCCAAAATACAACCATTTTCACTATTGGACTTTTGAACCCCACTGTAGGGATGATCACACTTCGGGGTCCATCTTTGCATGCAATGTTTTGTTGCCAGGCAGTTTTAAGGGTTAAGTAACAATACTAAACATGAAGGCTGTGTTTTGCTTTATCTCCCTCTTCACCTGCTCCAGATTGTTGTATTTTATTTTCCAAGGAAATGGTTATGAATGAAAAGCCACATGCCTTTACAATCAGCCCGCTTTATACATTTTTCATGCACTACAATTCAAAATTAGACAGGTTTATGAATAGATGAATGAGAAAATGTATTAATATTTTAGTTGCTTCAAAATTCACAGTTATGAACAAACATACATCCGAAACATCTCTGCCTTTGTACCGATGGCATGTGTTATGAAACACTAAAAAACTGAATGAGAGTGAGGTAAGATTAGTGCAGGAGTGCTAGAGGAGATGCTCAACAAGATGAAGAAACAGATTTCCAAAACTGTTTTAGATTAGATTTTTTGTCTTCTAATGGCTTATCAAATCTGCTATTGAACAAAACTATTGGAATTGAGGAATTCTGCTATTCTTGTTATTCTACTTCTTCTTTAAAAAAAAAAAAAAAAAAAAGCCTTGGAAATATATACAATGCAAAAACAAATGCACAATTCAAGGGAAAAAAGTGAATCATCAATTGAAGAAAATGTCAATGGTGCCCATGCAAAACTCACCACCACAATGCTTGGATGTTTTGTTTGGTTGCTAGGTGGTTCCACACTGGCCCAAATCAAAAGAGTCCATCCCAAGTCTCTCATGCTCTGGTCATTTGATATAGCTCTGGTCCATCTTTCAAAGTACTCTAAGTCAAAGAGAAATCTGTAAGCCTGATAGCTTTGAAAAATAATAGCACACCTTTCCTCAACAAGCCACTCTTTTTGAGATTTAGAAACTAATACCTCGCCCTAAGTATAAGCAATATTAAGGTTAACATCAGTAAAAAATAGGTACAGAGGTGCTTTCTGGAATACTGTGTCATGATTCTTAAAAGAGCCTATTTTCTTATACAAAAAAAACTATGACCCCCATAGGGCTACCTGTCCTGTGCACTCTTTCACTCTGTCCAGCCAGCGCCAGAGCTGTGATTTACTTTGACTCTGAGGCAGGAGATGGCCATTATGATGGCGGTGGATCCCCGACAATGGGCTCGGATATTACAGGATAACTCTGTGACCTTTGACCAGCCCTCCATTAGGACCCTAGTGATTTCTGACCATGGGCTCGAGGGCAATGAACTACAGAACACTAATTACAGGCACACAGTGACAGGCCTGGGACCACAATGGGCTTTTATGAGGGATTAGACAGAATGGTATTAACAGAGGGAAGGGCACAGCAGGGAAGGGGAGATGACCAGGCAGCTGTTCCTCAATCTGATATTGTCTGAAGCTCTGTGCAACATGTACATGTACAGTAACTCTTAAGAAAATCAAATGGAGAGATAATATTGTGATTATATCAAATTATCAGTTTTTAGTTAGGATTTAAAATAAAGAAAGATAAAATAATTAACAGTGGTTTATGAAACAGTGCAATACACTTCTAGAAATATATATATATATATCAGAGTGACTCTATGAACATGTTTCTCTTTTGTTTTTTGTCTGTGAATTAAAATACATGACAATAATTAAACAAGGATCATCAGCTCTGTAAATAAAGATTTTTTTAAGAATGCAATTAACATTTAATAACAATAAACAACAGACAATTAACATAATCCTTTTGGATGTATTTACTGATAAGGCATAACCAAGAAGAGAGCTGCATTTGGATGTCATAAAAGGATGACCAGATCTAGTAAAACAAAATGTTCCCATTTTACTACAGGTTATACATAGCTGTATTTAGATTATAAAGCAAACACACCCTTTAACAAAAATAAAATATATGAACCCGATTAACACATGTATGTTTGTATGAATCCAGCAATGTGTTCAGTTTTCACAGCTTCAGCATGTAGTGAATGGCAATTATTCCTGCACCATCTCTGAGGTGGTGCAGGTCATCGACGGGGGGACCACTGCTGAGATGACTGGGCGGGCAGAGGCAGAAGTTACTGCAACTAAGACAGGCCTTATGTCAAAGAAAACACCTTGCATAGCCTGTGGATATCTGATATTAGCCCAACAGTCATATTAAATATTATAATATATACAATGACGTATAAATAATTGCTTTTTCCATGGGTGTAAGAGTGAAGTGGTGGGTGGGTATTGTCCATGGTTCACCCTCAACTGGGTGGCTCAGACATTTAAGTATATCATTAGTGATATCAAACATCATGAAAATAAAGAAAGTGTATATTTGTGTTACTGTCATGAACTATAAATAGATCAATTCTCTACACTGCATCAGTGTCATGGTAGAACTGTAAAGTACAGTTTATGTTAGGTACAGCAGGGGATCTAACAATTGCAATCTTGCCTAGGGTGCTAAAATGGTCAGAAACAGCCCTGTTTGGAACAACATAAAGGCCCGGGTATACTTCCGCCTTGGACGCATGTGCACTACAACTGCTTTGTGACACTCTTTTAGTATGGTCAATGGCCAGCGCATGCGCAGACGACGCACAGCTGAGGACCGTTTTCAAGAGTCAAGAAAATCTAGTTAGCGCACTGTGCTGATGACGCAAACTGCTTCACACATACTGTGCGAACACGCAATTTTCATTTTGGTAAACTTTCTCTTTAAATTGAATGGTATTGTCTGGATTGCCTGCACACATGAGGTTTAAAACATTTACTGTACTTAAAATGGTAACAATTTGTACCCGTAAGAAAGGTGACGCAAGAACAAAAGGAAAGGAGCTAAAAATGGAAAGAGTCAGGTAGAGGTTGTGTAAAAGAACCGGTTTCTCGGTACAAGCTGCCATTTTTACATTTGGTGGGTTGTGCTCCCCAAACAAGTTTCTATCAAGTACAAATTATTCCTCTCTGTTATAACTCTGGACATCCCCTCCTGCCTCCATCAGTTATGCAGACAACTGTAGTGATCAGAAAGAGGATGCAAGATGCTTGAATCTGGTCGTGACCTTTAACTTACCATGAAAACCTCATCTGACCTTTGAACAGAACTATGAATAATTATAGGATCAAAAATAATAAAAATTCCAATAGAACTAACAGTAAATATTACATAACCCATTTATATTGTATACATGCTAGCAAACTATCAGTGATCATTTGTATAATTCACTAGCCTTAAATGAATATTCCGAGTTCAATACAAGTTCAGCTCAACCGGCAGCATTGTCAGCACAATGTTGATTACCATAAAAATGATAAAAGAGCAATAATCTGGGTTACAGTGAGGCACTTACAAAGGAAGTCAATGGGGCCAATCCGTAAACATTACAATACTCAATGTTTCAAAAGTATATTCACAAAATGTAAACAATATATGTGTTAACAAGATTTCAGTGTGATAAAATCACTTACCAACCTTTTCTGTGTAAAGTTTGTTGCCATGACGAAGTAACGCTGATTTAAACAAATTTACAGCTCAAATAAAATGATTTTTTACAGAAGAATTCATGTAAGTGTTTTTATAAAATTATAAGCTTCACATTTCTGTGTTTAAACCCTCCAAAAAATTGGCCCCATTCACTTCCATAGTAAGTGCCTCAATGTAACATCGATTTTTGCCTTTTCTTTTTCTTTTTCTTTTTTTTAAAGAAAAGGTAAAAACAAGTCAAGACACATTTTTGTGGTAATCAACATTATAACTTAAATGCTGTTGACTGCACTTAACTTGTATTGAACCCAGAACATTCCTTTAAAAATACCCATGAGGTATATATATAATTATGCTGTAATCATTTATATTATTAATGATCATAGTTATACAGAGTATATGATTGACTTTGATAGGTCCTTGACTACAGAATTCTGAGGATACAAGATCTTTTATCTTCTCAACATGTTACTGATACCAAGAAATGTACCAAATTGTATTTGTATACCGAATTAGCATGTAGAATAATATTATAATGAATGAAATTATTAATTATAATATCTGGTGGAAACATCTGAATGAGAAAGGTGGGGGTTGATTAAAGACTAGTGCGAGTGGTCGCTTCAAGACCACAAGGTGATAGATGTTAGGACCTCAGGACGGTGGTTATTAAAGGTCACAGAAGTGGCCGTTTCAATATCACAGGGTGATCAACCTTCGACCTCTAGGGCACCTGTTCAGTGTTTCCAATGAAGGGGCACCCTTTATGTCTCACTGTGTATTTTCTTGTTTTTAAGTGATTTTAAAATGAACCTATGTTGTTTTGTTTTCGTTTGTTTTGCATTTCCATGTAATATAAAGTTTATATTCAAACTAAAAGTAGGACAACATTTATAGTTTTATTTTTCATTATGAAAGAAAAACATAACAAACAGAAAGAAACAGGAGAAATTAATTCATGTTGATGGACTTTAAAGAAATGTCTTTTAGAGAAAGGATATATGACTAAGGATTACTTTAAAGTAAAGCTAACATTTATAAGCACTATGTGATAAAGTCCATATTTTGAATTCAGAAGGGCTCAATAATGTCATGTTTATGTGCTCTAGAACTTGAGCTGTCGCAACAAAGTGAAATGTGTCAGAGACCGTCTATAAATCCCGCTCTTCACTAAAAACAATGTTGTCCATATACATTACATTGCAGGAACGCTACGATTTTTTTGTTGTTCGTGTCATCCCTAAATAATAATAAATAAAAATCAGACATGACTATGTACTGTATTCTCATACTTTGATGTAATATAGGTAACTGTAAGCAAAAGAACACAAAAGCATACAGTCCCATCAAGCGTCCAACTCCTTATTACATGTAAATAAACATGCAATTACATCTAAAGACACGTTTAAGACGCGTGAATTTTGAGTGAAAATATATTTCACCCTTCAGTTGACATTTCGATTAGTTTGCTGTTGCGTGTTAAACCATGGCGTTTTACTGAAATGTATGTAGTTTTGAGAGGATCTCTAGGGAATGTCACGGAGACGGCCAATGGACATCGTGGCATGCTGTCTCTCCACGATAAGATACTCCCCCTTTCAAACCCATTGGCTGACAGAAAAATCACTAGAGCAAATGCACTTTGCCACAAAACAGCAGACTACTGCTCTGTTTCTTTCCCGCCATAAAAGAGCGTTTCCGAACATATGTAAACAGCCGCCATTTATGTCGAAACACTCCAAACTATTAATTGCGTCTTGTGAAACTCAAATGTGAAATTGCACAACTCTCATACATACGGCAACAAAAAAGCGTTTGCCGTTTCTACATAAAAGGCGGTCAAACGAGAAGAGACATTTATTTTAACTTATGAAAGTAACACATTATGCTTTACTCGGCTTCTTTTTATCCCGCCACTGCCCCGGTCTAAAACAGCCAAGCGGGTAACCAGATATTCAAAAACAATACGTAATCCCACAATGCACCGCTTCTTCGACTTACAGCATTACCTCATCCCATCAGCCACCGCGAGAAGAAGAATCTTCTGGGTGGTCGTCTAGGCAACGCGCCTTATCTAAAATTATGGAACGCCCATTAAATCGCCTCCAGCCAATAAGGGGCCGAGTGCATGACATCATTGCTATTTTTAGTGGGGCAGCGGTAGCAGATAAGCTTTGCCTCCACGCTGGAGAAGCCCAGAGTATACAGATCTCGCCACAGAGGAACATAAAGGCTCAAGCCTGGTAGAGATATATATATATATACATATATATGTATATTTATATATAAAAAGCACAACTTACCGGCTCTGTTTATCTACTGACATCTTTAAACAGCACAGCGACGGCAGTGGAAGAGCTTTGTATCGAGCTTCGGACACTGGCAATAACTTTACGCAGTAAGTTTCTCACGGGACGGGGAGTTTGCGAACTTCTCGCGCAACAGAGATATAGAGCGACTGAAACGTTTCGTTTTCCTTTCTATGTCTACCAAGATGGAAACTACTTTCTATGATGACTCTCTAAACAGCGCTTTCGCTCAGCATGACGGCGCTACTTTTGGATACAACCACAAAGCTCTGAAACACAACATGACGCTGAATCTGACCAACCCAGCCGGCAACCTGAAGCCCCACCTGAGGGCCAAAGCCAGCGACATCCTCACCTCTCCGGACGTGGGACTGCTCAAGCTGGCTTCGCCGGAGCTGGAGAGGCTCATTATCCAGTCCAGTAACGGGCTGATCACCACAACGCCGACTCCGACTCAGTTTCTGTGTCCCAAGAACGTGACAGACGAGCAGGAGGGCTTCGCGGAGGGCTTTGTGAGGGCACTGGCCGAACTGCATCACCAACACATGCCAAACGTCACCTCTGCCCCCCAAACGACCATCAACAACAGCATGGCACCCGTCTCATCCCTGGCAGGTGGCGCGGTGTACAGCACAGCCGTGCGCTCCGATCCGCCGGTGTATGCAGATCTGAACACTTTCAATCCCGCCATCAGCAGCGCGCCGCCGGCGGCTCCGAGTTTCAGCGCAGCCAACCCCGCCATGAGCTACACAACCGCGCCGCCACAGCACCCCCTGAGCACGCAACTGCCCGTCCAGCACCCGAGACTCCAGGCGCTGAAAGAGGAGCCCCAGACCGTGCCTGAGATGCCCGGCGAGACTCCCCCACTCTCTCCCATTGACATGGAGAATCAGGAGCGGATTAAAGCCGAGAGAAAGCGCATGAGGAACCGGATCGCCGCCTCCAAATGCCGGAAGAGGAAACTTGAAAGGATCTCCCGGCTGGAGGACAAAGTCAAGAACCTGAAGTCGCAGAACTCGGACCTGGCGTCCACCGCCAACATGCTGCGCGAACAAGTGGCACAGCTCAAGCAGAAAGTCATGAACCACGTCAACAGCGGCTGCCAACTGATGTTGACGCAACAGCTGCAGACCTTCTGAGGAGAACGACGGGACATTTGAGTTCACTTAAATAGACGCAAAGGACAAAGTTCACGGGCTAAATGTCTGCGAGCCGGCCGGGTCAAACATGACTGCTGGCAAAAGCCCACTGGGACCGTCCGGGACTGACTGGCCGAGTGCTTTGCGCTCTGGCGTGTAAAAGGATGTTCTGACTGGACTTTTGAGGAGTTCAAAACTTCACAAACTCGGGGCAATAGCGACAGAGATCTTGAGAGACTCACTCTGTTACATTAGAAAAGAGAATTCGACCAGGTTGTGCATGGACCTATAACCTTAAAAGGAGCTCTCAGTATTATAGGACAAAAACGAGGGGGACACGACTACAGTAAAATATAAATGTCTGGCGCACCAAGCAGGAAGTCGTGTCCTCTAAACTTTTGATAAAAGCTGCCTGACTTCTGAATTGCATAATACTTTTTTGTTCTTAAACTGAATGGAACTGACTTTGTCTTTCAGTTAGTCAAACTTCAGCAGTTTCTTTTTCTGAAAAGTTCATTAATGAGGTTTCACTCATTGTTATTTGTACATAAGATCAACCGGGAGTACTTAAGTTTACCATTTGTATGTAAAGTACAATGTCATTTTTTATGATGGTTTTCTGTGCACTTCAGAAACGAATCAATATTTATGAACTGTAATAAAGTATGTGAAGCGAAAACAATGTCCCTGTGTTCTTGATGGTGTGTGTGTGTGTGTGTGTGTGTGTGTGTGTGTGTGTGTGTGTGTGTGTGTGTGTGTGTGCGTGTATTTATCACTTTGTGGGGACCAAATGTCCCCATAAGGATAGTAAAACCCGAAATTTTTGACCTTGTGGGGACATTTTGTCGGTCCCCATGAGGAAAACAGCTTATAAATCATACTAAATTATGTTTTTTGAAAATGTAAAAATGCAGAAAGTTTTCTGTGAGGGTTAGGTTTAGGGGTAGGGTTAGGTTTAGGGGATAGAATATAAAGTTTGTACAGTATAAAAACCATTATGTCTATGGAAAGTCCCCATAAAACATGGAAACACAACATGTGTGTGTGTGTGTGTGTGTGTGTGTCCATACTAAGGCAAACATGTAGTAGCATGTCTTGGAATATACTCCTGTTTTACAAAGTGCACTAAAAATGTAAGATTGACGCATTTCAATTTCATAATAAAATTCCATTAAATTGAACGAGTAATATGTAACAAAATCAAAAAACAAACAAAATATTTGTAATAATTAAATTTGTATTAAATGTTACACAATTCAATTTGATGGAATTTTGTTGTGAAATTGAAATGAGTACATTTGATAAAATAGGCTAACATATTTTGAGTGTTAAGTCCACATATAGACTCAGATATTATAAAAATAATAATTTTAGGATTTACAAATTTTAATTTCACAACAAAATTCTATCAAATTTAATTGATTTTTTTTTAACAAATTAAAATTTAGAAAAAAATTATAATATATATATTAAATGTGATTTATTTTGTTTAAAAACTGCACATTTATATTTTATGGAAATTAAATTAAAATGCGTACATTTTAAAAATAGGCTAAAATATGAATATACTGTAAATTTGTTTTATTATTTGTATTAATGCATTTCATTTTCATAACAAAATTCCATCCAATTGAATCGAGTAACCTTTTACAAAATAAAATAAAAAAAATAAAGTAAAGTAAATATTTTAAGTTTTATTAATTTATTTAATTTAGTTAAAAATTACACAATTAAATTTGAAAGAAATGCGCAAATCATAAAATTTTGGCTAAAATATTCGAGTGAGCCAGCAGAGGATGTCTAAAAGACAATGAACAGAAACAGTATTTCAACTCATAACAAAGATTCAACAGCATAACAAATATAAAAGTATTAATTCTTGACTGGTTGAAATAGTTAAACAATTAAACTGATAAACCTATTATTTTAAAGTTAAACCTGATATTATACTGAAAACATATTATGTTGAAAACATAGAGCAACAACTGAATTTGCCAATTAAGTGCAATAACAACATAATAAAAAAAGATCATCCAATTCAACACCAACTCTTTCGGCTGTGGTTATGTGCGCGGAACCTGAAGTTTTCAATAAAGATCTTTTCAGCGGTTTCACCAGCAGAGGTCACCGTCGCCACACTCTTGTTAAATCTGAAGCAACTATTCGGGCACACCACGGGTTTCATTTGGAGCCTGTCGCATTTCTTGCATTCTGCACAGGACAGTTGCCGGGCTGTCCCGAGAGCTTGCTTGCTTCGACAGAATAGCCTACGTTAGATTTGGTGAAATAAACCAACATCCACATTTAAAATAGCCAAACTGAGTTGGCTCGTTAAAAAACAGGAATAATAAATCTAATATACATGGTAGCTGTTTTACACCCAATATATCACAACGACAGTCAGATTGTTTAAAAAGGCAGGCATCCGTTATGTTTTTTGAAAGCGTGCCACCATTGTGGCCCACCATACATAAACAAAGCAAGATAAAGACTCATTTCATATTCAGGTCACCAACACAGATTAATATGTATCATCTTTCGGATCCCCTGACTTCACTGCCCAAACTTGGCAAAAGATGACATCATACAGGAACGTCGGCACCTACCTATCCATATTTAGGCAAGAGAGCGGTCGGAAGACCAACGTCATCTGAACTAGTGGGCGTGTGTTTTATGGGAGTTGGAACTCCTCAGACTAATCTCTATAATACTGGCAAACATTCAGAAGGGGGACTGATCGTTGGACAATTTGCTTTATCAAGGGCAAAAAAGAAAAGCGATGTAATGCTTTTACTTCACAACAAATATATTTTTAGCAACAACACACAGTAGTTTTAAACTAGCCTAACACCATATTACGTTGTCATATTTAGACTTGTGTTAACAGTCCTAAATGTCTTTTATAATGCAGTCTGTGGTGTTTGATGAACGATGTTATAAGCCTACAATCAATCAAGATAATAAAGAATGAGTTTTAATTTGATATTGGATAGAGAGAAAAGGATCCATCTGAACAAGTGTCAACCAAATTAGCCTGGTTATATGTGTGGTTAATGCATCATTTATAACATTTTTACAGCAAGTTTTTACTTGACGAAAAATATTATGGTAGCACTTTATTTTACAGTACTGTTCTACATTTACATACTATATATTTACAACATATATAGTCATTACTAGGTACTAACCTTAACCTAACCCTAATCTTAACCCATATTAAGTACATGTAGTGACCTAATATTTCTCAGTACTTTCTTGGGTAAGTACACATACTGAAAGTACACATACTGTAAAATGAAGTGTAACCAAGATCATTTTAAAAAGCAATGGATATCTATTAATATTGGGTGTCAAAACAAAACTGCAAGGGCTCTGC